>NW_026618156.1:0-13490 GCF_000801105.2 Raphanus sativus
GATTAATGGTTTCAAATCAAGCTTCTTACATCTTGGTTCATCCTGGTTTGATATGAATCATGAAGATATTGCCATATGTACGAATAGGTTAATCTGGAATTTTTTGAATAGAAAGTGGGATAACTTCTTCCTTATAACTCCTATGAGATTTATTCAACTTCCTGGTCATTCTACACTGATTAATGGTTTCAAATCAAGCTTCTTAAATCTTGGTTCATCCTGGTTTGATATGAATCATGAAGATATTGCCATATGTCCGTACAGGATAATCTGGAATCATTGAATACAAAGTGGGATAGCTTATTCTTCATAATTTCTATGAGATTTGTTCAACTTCCTGGTCATTCTATACTGATTAATGGTTTCAAATCAAGCTTCTTACATCTTGGTTCATCCTAGTTTGATAAGTGATATACCATGATTTTGACGCGATTTTACCCATGTTATATAGATGTTTTAGATACTATTTACTACTATATAGAGTCTATTTAGAGTATTTACAGCTTCAGGGACGCTTTGGAGGAAAGTGATGATTTTGGTGTCTTTTGGAGCCTTTTGATGCAGAACTGCACAAACGTATCAGATGTTTAGCTATGGATGAAGACCTTCCGACGGTGCTATTGAGCTGATCGTTTGACACAAGATAGATCATTTAGTTAGCTTTGAGCCAGCAGTTTACCTGAAACAGGCGACAGCTGACTGGGTGATTGTTTGGTGAACTGTATTCAACCTACGATCTGTAAAGCTTACTAGTTGATATACCATGGATTTTACCCGTTTTTAACCATGGTATACTAGTGTTTTATTATATATTTAATCTCTTTTCTAGCCTGTTAGGTATGTTTTCAGGTTCAGGAGCGTTTCGTGATAAAGTGATGTTTTGGAGAATTTTGGAGTGCAAGAGATGATACACCCGAGTTGACCATTCAAGACCAAGTCGGAAGTCAACATTGCGATAAGAATCGATCGATACTCATCCAGAGTTGTCGATCGATGTAGCTGAGAAGATCCGCGTACTAGAAGATTATAATCGATCGATACACATCCAGTGTTAACCATCGATATCGAGGACGAAATGGTTTAGCCAACTACTTCACCAAAACTTCACCAAATTACAAGATTGCCCCTGGCGAGTTTTTAACCTAATGAAAATGCTTAAATATTCATGCTAAGTGTTTTTGACGGCAACCTTCGAAAGAAGTAAGCTTTGAAGAGTCTAAGCAGAGAGTGTGAGAGAGAGAGAGACTAGAGTTTTACTTGTTTTGAGAGATTGGAGAGATTTCTCATCTCCTTTTGTATTTCTACTTTATTCTATCTATGCAATTCTTTCATCTATCTATTGTCATGAATTGCTTAGCTATGTCTGAGTAGTCTACTTGTTAGATCTAGGGTTTAAATAGGTTTGTGGGATTAGCCCCAAACTATAATTGCTAAGTTGTGATACTCATCAAATAGATTGCAACCTAAGCTTGTTCTAGAGTAGCTAACTAGAATATAGATCACTAGGATCTTTGATATCTTGAATTATCTGTTTGAACTAGTATTTCCTTGGAGAAGAGCTAACCGCCCTCCTTGAGATCTAGTGTTCATTATCGGCTCGCGCCTAGGCATATCTAGAAGCCGTCGATCGATATCCTGACAGGTGAATCGAGCGAAAGGTGTATTGATCGATATCTCTAAAGGATGACGACCAACTCTTTTTTCTGTCAACATACGACGGTTGAGGCCAGAGATCTAGATTATTTAACCAGTGAGACATCACTGAAAGTTAAGCGACTGAGTTCTATAGTATTATGCAAGCAACTTGTTAGGTATTTATAGACATTATAATATCCATTCCTGATTAAAAGCCCTAAGTCTAGCACTCTTTATCACATTTAAACAACCCATCATATTGTTAGTTAGAGCAACTACCTTGCTCATTTTAGGAATTTCTATTTTTATTTCTATCATTAAAACCAACTTTACCTAGAATTGATTAGTAGATTTTATTTAATTGGTTCCCTAGCTCCTCGTGATTCGATCCCTAAGTACTACAGCTGTACCTCTTATTTGAGAGAGTAAGCTCTACTGGGTAATTTGAGCACTATCAAGTTTGGCGCCGTTGCCCGGGAGCTTTGATCGCTATTAGATTTAATCTTATTAATCTTAGGTTTTTCTTTTTACCCCCTTTCTGATTAAAAATTTTCTTGTCTTTTCAGGTACATGCCCAGCAGTAACAGAAGCAACATGGGAAATCAACTATTATTCTCAGAAGATCCTGACACTTGGAACGCTCAATCCGCAAAGACCTACGCTCCGCATCGGTCGACAGAACCGCAGTACCGTCGACTGATACTCACGTTCAACCCTCGACCGATACCATTCGCCGATCCACATCGTTCGATACTACTCATCGTACATCGATCGATACTACCCCGCGAAGCATGGTTGCGATTGTTATTCTCACGCAGGGCGAGAATGGAAACCTGTACACCAATATGGTCATCTGCGTAATGCAACAGGTCAGAAGCTAGATGCACAGGGAAACATAATCCCTGAGCCTGAAGCTGAGGTTACAGGAGAAGCTCAAACACGATCGTTGGCAGACTACAATCGTCCAGACGAGTACTACACCACAGATCAGCTATTCGACTTCCAGAGATTCAGAAGCCGAACCTCGAGCTCAAGGCCTCAGTACTACTCTCTCGTGTCTCAGATACCTTATTTCTGGGTTATCACACAAGCATCCTATGGACCATCTGGAGAGGTTCGAGGAATATGTGAACTCATTGGAGGTACTAGATTTCAGAGATATGGAAAACCAGAGTGGAAACATATTTTTTTTGGCAGTGGTCAGAAGAGTAACTACAACCAGAGTTCACATATCAGAAACCCTTCACCAATACAGGAACTACGGTAACTCGCTTACCAAAACCCTCCACCACCCACCCAGGAGAGTAAGTTCGATGCCATGATTGATAGAGTTCTAGAAGGTCAACAGAAGCTTACAGTAGACTTCAATGGGAGATTGACTCTGTCTTTAACAATCTGACCACAAGGATAGAACCTATGCACTCAAGTTAAGAAACTTGAGACACAGATTGTCCAGACTGAAGACTCTATCAGGAGAATTGGTACTTCTAAGGAAGTAGGGGAAGGAAATAGGAAACACCACGTGAATGCCATTATAGATGATGATTTCTGGCAAGTGGTGAAACATGAGAAGCTACAAGAAGGAGACTTTGAAGTGGAAAGTTCACTAAGTTTCGGTGGATCACAATGGTGTCGATCGACACCACTAGTCCACATCGATCGACACCAACGATGTCATTTCCGGATACGACTGCAGATTGCAACGCGGTTAGGATATTGACACATGCTGAATTCACGGCTTCGCATCCTCACCCACCCACCCACCCACCCACCCACACCTACGAAGATATCGACCGACGAGACGAGCCACTCATCGATCGACACAAAGATGAGAAACGTATCGATCGACCCTTTTCTCCACCTATCGATCGACACGCACCTCTCACATACCGAGTCCAACTACCATTGATAGACAGCAACCGAATCAATGCACTCAGACCCACACCGAAACCACAAGCTAACCCTACAGAGACTACTGGTAACCTTCAGACACTACACCTACATCAGAGGGAACTGAAGGAAGAAGGTTAAGGAGTAGAAGGAGAAGATTCCTAAGAACCTTAAGAGGGAAGCTAATGAAAAGGAGATTGATGGTTTCACTAAGAGTTATCAGAATCCCACCAGAGAAACCTTTTGAGGAGGTTTACTTCACAAGTAGATTGTGGATGTTCTTCAGAGAAACAAGGGAGACTAAAATTGACATTAGAAGAATGTTTGACAATGTCAGAGAAGATATGAGGAAAACGATTACTTTGAAGAAGAAGAGTGATCCTGGGAAGTTTGCAATATCATGTGTAGTACAAGGGATTGAATTTCCTCATGCACTATGTGACACTGGTTCATCAGTCAGCATTTTACCAAAGGTCATGGCAGACCATCTGGGTCTGCAAGTAGAGCCTTCACCAGAGATCTTTACATTTGTGGATTACACTCAGAAAAACTCTGGAGGCTTGATCAGAGACCTGGAAGTTCAGATTGGTAATGCTATTGTCCCTGTGGATTTTCATGTCCTAGACATCAAGCTAAATTGGAACTCTTCCCTCTTACTTGGAAGAGCATTTATGGCTACAGTAGGAGCTATATGTGACATGAACACCAACAGGATGTGCTTGACTATGATAGATCCAGACATCCACTACGACCCTGTCAGGCTTGGCAAACCACCAGCCAAACCGTGGTAAAAGAAGATGATCCTGGTATCATTGCAGTTTGTCATTGTGAAGTCGAGTACGAGACAGAGTACTCGGGATCGATCGACAACACCTTAACTTCATCGATCGACACCAGCAAGTCAGAGGAGATCGACAACAAACATGGATTATCGATCGACAGAGACCCACCAGATGATGAACTCGATCTACCAGATCATTGCTATCCGAATTTCGCCATCACACCCAGCAGTAAAGAAGATGATTACTCAGTAAGGAGTTGGGCAGAGAGCGGATTTCATGAGAGTTTTGCAGTAGATATAGCTAGATCTTCCCACAGTGAAGAATATGATGCAGATTATTGGGAAGAGAGAGCTTGGGAAAACTACTTGGAGAATGATATATTTGCAAATCGATTACCAAAATCGATCGACATCAAGCGCCCACCATCGATCGATTATCTACTTCATCCAGCAAAACGACATCGTCCAACGATCGACATAGCCAGTATCACATCGATCGATATTAACCCGGACGACTTAAAGGACGAAATCAGAATTTCACCGATTAGGGCAACACATGGGTATATAAGGTTGACAACACCAGCCACGAAAATTCAAACCTCTACACCTTATACCCAGCAGCTTCCAGCATTCAGAAACTTAACAATGGAGGACTGCAACACCATGCACAATCGAACCAACCATGCAGCTAGACGATCACCATCGATCGCCACCACCACCTCACCATCGATCGACGCCTTCAACAGAGCTCAATCTCGATTTCATGATCCTTATGATATCAGGAATATTTCACTAACACCTGATGAATTTGGAATTTTCAGGGACCTAGATGGCTATGCAAGAGCAATGGATGGAAGAGTTCTGCACATAACCAGAGAAGACATAGCAGACATCCTCCAAGTTGCTAATGGACCAGAAAACCTGTTCACACAGCAACGTGGCCATCCAGACATCCTAACTCACGTCCAGGACAACCACCACGTCACCACAAGGGAGGATACAGTTCCTCAAAGTTTCGGTCAACCCAAGAGTTCACCATCGATCGACATCGTTTCATCACCATCGATCGACGGCGGATATCCCAGATCGATCGACAGAACAAGAGTCAGATCGCCCGACAGACGATTGGAGTTTGGACGATGCCTTCAATACTGATGGATCCAGGAGATTCAAATGGGAAGCAAATGATGAATATGGTGTCTACAGAGATGATTTTGGACATGCTAGAGGATTTGATGGTGAAATCATCACTGTTACCAAGGAGCAAATAAGGAGAATTCTGGAGAGAGCATCACTTTTTCACAAAGGTTGCTTACGCCTTCAGAACACATACGCCCTTACCATGCATACAGACCACCACCAGTACCCTACAGTAGAGAGGAGATAGATGATATGGTGACTGATGTATGGAGAGCTCAGGCACACCTTGAGGCAAACATGCGCACATTGGTGGAAGACACTTTCCAGCCTTTGGATATCAGCTACAAGGATTTCCAGAGTGATATGGCTGAGATAAGAATGGAGCTTGGAAACTTATTAACCATGCTTGAGAAGGAAGCTACGCCACCAGTATCGATCGACACAGTACCTGTACCATCGATCGACATCGGCAAGACTACATCCAAGGACCAACCATAATGTTCATCACCTAAGAAAGATGAATGGGAGATTGCTTAGATCAATACACGGATTGGAGACGTCTACAGCCCTCTCAACAACAATGTCGAATGGTTAAGCAAGAGGATCGATCTTCTACAGAAATAGCTAGCATCAATTCGCAAGAAAGATCAGGCTCAGAATGCTACTTTTCCATGGATCGACACACAGTTCTCACCGTCGATCGACACAAGGTTCGCAGCACTGGAAGATAGGATGAAAGCATACGAAGAGAAGCATGACAATTTCAGTTCACCTATCCTGCGATACATGGATACACTGTCAGAGCAGCTGCACGAGCTACAATAAGACATGAGCATAGTTGAAGATCATCTTGGTCTTCGTGACAGAAACGCGACATCGATCGACAGGCCTAGAACGATATCGATCGACATCGAGCCACCTCCAGCGAAGAGAGCATGCACTACAGTAGAAGTTGATCAGATCAAACACGAGCTGTACGATGCTATGAATGCTATGGAGGAGAGACTCAACGAACGAAGTGATGACATTGATGATACTCTCAACGAAAGAGTGACCAACCTTTGCAGAGCCACTGGTCTATTGAAGAATGAGATACGCAGTATTCAGAGAATTCTTGAGTACCAAGGTCAACATTCAGAATCGATCGACATAGTTAACACTGAGTCGACCGACAAAACTCCCAGCGTAACGACCGACGCACAAGTTGTAGCATCGATCGACATAGAGTCCTTGGCAGATCAAGATCAGCAGATTCAAGACCAGCACGACAAAGAACAACATGAAGAACTACCTGAGCATTCAAGATTTGATTTCTATCAGCATCAGTTTGACATGGAAGATTTGGACAGAAGGTTGCAAGTCATCAAAGCAGATTTAGCAAAGATATATCCTAGATGGACAAGATCAGATGATGCCATAAGAAGCTTCACTGCTGCTGAGTCCAAAGATGAGGGAAATGTTTGCCCACCAGCAAACAACAACCCCCACTGCACCCCCTGAGTCACACACCTACCAAAGTCAAGCTAAATGACTATAACAAAGCGCTGAGTGGGAGGCAACCCACTATTAGGTTTTTTTATTTTCTTTATTTTCAGTTATTTTTCATTTTTGCTTTTATTTTTTCGGATTTATCTTGCAGTGTTTATAAGATCTGAGTAGAATGATGATTCCGTCGACCGACACGTACCATTCATATCGTTTGACACCACACGACCATTACTAACGATCGACGTACACCCCTACGAATCGATCGACATCTTGTCGATCAGGTTTAATCATTCTAACTTGTTATATTTATTTATTATGATTTATTTTATTTACCTCACTCAGGCTGTGTTACACTGGGACAATGTAATTTAAGTCTAGGGGGGAGTTTACTAATATGTGTTTTTATTTTGGTTTTTATTTAAAATGTTTTTCAAAATTATTTTTCACATAAGTATTAAATAGGAACATTGATATAGATTTATATTTGATTGTCTGACCACTCTTTAGCACCATTCTAGATTTACTGATTGCAGATAGTACTAAAGATGCTAAAGTGGATCAACCTGTCATCTATATACACTAGCTAAGATGTTTGAAGGAACCAAAGCTGACCTCCAACAATAATACTGACTTATTTGCTTGTCTTGGGGCTTGGAAATCACTGGATCGGAATCCTCTTAGAAGTCTGGAAGGTAAAAAGTCTGTGTATTTCTGGTTCCCTTCCTTCTCTCTCTTCGGCATCTCAAAGATCTAAGTTTATGTTATAAAAGATTGAAATAATTTCTTGAGAGGCAGAGGGGTAGGAGTGTCTCCTGCGACCCCAGTATTCTAAATCTCAAGAATGATCACACATTGTGGAAACGAGGGATAGGTAAATTACCAAAGACTCCATTATTCGCTACACTTTGTCAAAAATGTATGAGTTACAATGCAAATGTCAATGAGATAGACTAGATGACCTTTGTGGAATCGAAACCTGTTGAAATTGAAACTAATAAGAGATTCAGAGAAGAGAGATGAGGGGAGAAAGGGATCAGAGAAGACTACCTGTGTGTTCAGATACTTGTTTGAGTTGAATTCATGTGGCCTTTGATCGATACTCCCAAGGTAAAGCCTGCACTTTTATTTTATGTTAAGAAATGAGGTTAGTAGAGGGGAATGTCAGATGAGATTTGCTAAGTTGTTGACTAGATGAGTTTGGTTGCTAAGCTAGGATAAGGCATAATGAACTTCTGTAATCAGGATGTTTAGATATGAATTGCAAACCCATAGAGTGATGACGTCAATATTTCGAATCTTTGAGTTCCTACTGTTTTCAAACCTTTTCCAAAGCTTACTGTTTTTGCTTGAGGACAAGCAAAGGAGTAAGTCTGGGGGAATTGATATACCATGGATTTTACCCGTTTTTAACCATGGTATACTAGTGTTTTATTATATATTTAATCTGTTTTCTAGCCTGTTAGGTATGTTTTCAGGTTCAGGAGCGTTTCGTGATAAAGTGATGTTTTTGGAGCATTTTGGAGTGCAAGAGATGATACACCCGAGTTGACCATTCAAGACCAAGTCGGAAGTCAACATTGCGATAAGAATCGATCGATACTCATCCAGAGTTGTCGATCGATGTAGCTGAGAAGATTCGCGTACTAGAAGATTATAATCGATCGATACACATCCAGTGTTGTCGATCGATATCGAGGACGAAATGGTTTAGCCGACTACTTCACCAAGACTTCACCAAATTACGAGATTGCCCCTGACGAGTTTTTAACCTAATGGAAATGCTTAAATATTCCTGCTAAGTGTTTTTGACAGCAACCTTCGAAAGAAGCAAGCTTTGAAGAGTCTAAGCAGAGAGTGTGAGAGAGAGACTAGAGTTTTACTTGTTTTGAGAGATTGGAGAGATTTCTCATCTCCTTTTGTATTTCTACTTTATTCTATCTATGCAATTCTTTCATCTATCAATTGTCATGAATTGCTTAGCTATGTCTGAGTAGTCTACTTGTTAGATCTAGGGTTTAAATAGGTTTGTGGGATTAGCCCCAAACTATAATTGCTAAGTTGTGATACTCATCAAATAGATTGCACCATAAGCTTGTTCTAGAGTAGCTAACTAGAATATAGATCACTAGGATCTTTGATATCTTGAATTATCTGTTTGAACTAGTATTTCCTTGGAGAAGAGCTAACCGCCCTCCTTGAGATCTAGTGTTCATTATCGGCTCGCGCCTAGGCATATCTAGAAGCCGTCGATCGATATCCCGACAGGTGACTCGATCGTCGATCGACTCTTTTTCTGTGTCAACATACGACAGTTGAGGCCAGAGATCTAGATTTTTAACTAGTGAGACATCACTGAGAGTTAAGCGACTGAGTTCTATAGTATCATGCAAGCAACTTGTTAGGCATTTATAGACATTATAATCTCCATTCCTGAATAAAAGCCCTAAGTCTAGCACTCTTTATCACATTTAAACAACCCATCATATTGTTAGTTAGAGCAACTACCTTGCCCATTTTAGGAATTGCTATTTTTATTTCCATCATTAAAATCAACTTTGCCTAGGATTGATTAGTAGATTTTATTTAATTGGTTCCCTAGCTCCTCGTGATTCGATCCCTAAGTACTATAGCTGTACCTCTTATTTGAGAGAGTAAGCTCTACTGGGTAATTTGAGCACTATCAATAGTAGCGCATCGATCGATACTCCTATAGAGTGATCGGTCGATAGACGCGGGATAAATGACAATTGATACATGCGACATCATATCGATCGATACATGCGACAACAATTCGATCGATACATGCATAAGCATATCGATCGATATGCACTCTGTTGCATTGATCGATATGCATTTCTGGTTTGATATGAATCATGAAGATATTGCCATATGTACGAACAGGTTAATCTGGAATTATCTGAATAGAAAGTGGGATAGCTTCTTCCTCATAACTCCAATGAGATTTATTCAACTTCCTGGTCATTCTATACTGATTAATGGTTTCAAATCAAGCTTCTTACATCTTGGTTCATCCTGGTTTGATAAGAATCATGAAGATATTGACATATGTGTGAACAGGCTAATCTGGAATCATCTGTATAGAAAGTGAGATAGATTCTTCCTCATAACTCCTATGAGATTATTCAACTTACTGGTCATTCTACACTGATTAATGGTTTCAAATCTAGCTTTTTACATTTTGGTTCCTCCTGGTTTGATAAGAATTATGAAGATATTGTCATATGTCTGAACAGGCAAATCTGGAATTCTTATGAATAGAAAGTGAATAGCTTCTTCCTCATAACTTCTATGATATTCATTCAACTTTCTGATCGTTCTACACTGATTAATGCTTTAAAATCAATCTTCTTACATCTTGGTTCCTTCTGGTTTGATAAGAATCATGAATATACTGCCATATGTATGAACAAGCTAATCTGAAATCATCTGAATAGAAAGTGGGATAGCTTCTTCCTCATAACTCCTACTAGATTTATTCAACTTCCTGGTAATTCTACACTGATTAATGGTTTCAAATCAAGCTTCTTACATCTTGGTTCATCCTGGTTTGATAAGAATAATGAAGATATTGCCATATGTACGAACAGACTAATCTGAAATCATATGAATAAAAGTGGGATAGCTTCTTCCTCATAACTCCTATGATATTTATTCAACTTCCTGGTCATTCAAAACTGATTAATGGTTTCAAATCAAGCTTCTTACATCTTGGTTCATCCTGGTTTGATAAGAATCATGATGATATTGACATATGTCCGAACATGCTAATCTAGAATCATCTGTAT
This sequence comes from Raphanus sativus, assembly GCF_000801105.2. NCBI lineage: Eukaryota > Viridiplantae > Streptophyta > Magnoliopsida > Brassicales > Brassicaceae > Raphanus > Raphanus sativus. Next base: position 10,741 of record NW_026618156.1, read on the forward strand.
AGAAAGTGAGATAGATTCTTCCTCATAACTCCTATGATATTTATTCAACTTACTGGTCATTCTACACTGATTAATGGTTTTAACTCGAGCTTTTTACATTTTGGTTCCTCCTCGTTTGATAAGAATTATGAAGATATTGTCATATGTCTTAACAGGCAAATCTGGAATCTTCTGAATAGAAAGTGGAATAGCTTCTTCCTCATAACTCCTATGAGATTCATTCAACTTTCTGGTCGTTCTACACTGATTAATGCTTTCAAATCAATCTTCTAACATCTTGGTTCCTTCTGGTTTGATAAGAATCATGAATATATTGCCATATGTACGAACAAGCTAATCTGAAATCATCTTAATAGAAAGTGGGATAGCTTCTTCCTCATAACTCCTATTAGATTTATTCAACTTCCTGGTAATTCTACACTGATTAATGGTTTCAAATCAAGCTTCTAACATCTTGGTTCATCCTGGTTTGACAAGAATAATGAAGATATTGCCATATGTACGAACATACTAATCTGAAATCATATGAATAGAAAGTGGGATAGCTTCTTCCACATAACTCCTATGATATTTATTCAGCTTCCTGGTCATTCTATACTGATTAATGGTTTCAAATCAAGCTTCTTACATCTTGGTTCCTCCTGGTTTGATAATAATCATGAAGATATTGCCATATGTACGAACAGACAAATCTTGAATCATCTGAATAGAAAGTGGGATAGCTTCTTCCTCATAACTCCTATGAGATTTATTCAACTTACTGGTCGTTCTACACTGATTAATGGTTTCAAATCAATCTTATTACATTTTTGTTCACCCTAGTTTGATAAGAATCATGAAGATATTGCCATATGTCCGAACATGCAAAGCTGGAATCATCTGAATAGAAAGTGGGATAGCTTTTTCATCATAACTTCTATGAGATTTATTCAACTTACTGGTCATTCTATACTATGGTTTCAAATAAAGCTTCTAACATCTTGGTTCATCCTGGTTTGATAAGAATAATGAAGATATTGCCATATGTACGAACATGTTAATCTGGAATCATCTGAATAGAAAGTGATATAGCTTCTTCCTCATAACTCCTATGAGATTTATTCAACTTCTGGTTATTCTATACTGATTAATGGTTTCAAATCAAGCTTCTTACATCTTGGTTCATCCATGTTTGATAAGAATCATGAAGATATTGACATGTGTCCGAACATGCTAATCTGGAATCATCTGTATAGAAAGTGAGATATATTCTTCCTCGTAACTCCTATGAGATTTATTCAACTTCCTGGTCATTCTACTCTGATTAAATGTTTCAACTTGAGCCTTTTACGTTTTGGTCCTTCCTTGTTTGATAAGAATCATGAGGATTTTGCCATATGTCTGAATAGGCTAATCAGAAATCATCTGAATAGGAAGTAGGATAGCTTCTTCTCATAACTCCTATGAGATTTATTCAACTTCTGGTATTCTATACTGATTAATGGTTTCAAATCAAGCTTCTTACATCTTGGTTCCTCCTGGTTTGATAAGAATCATAAAGATATTGCCATATGTCCGAAAGACAAATCTTGAATCATCTGATAGAAAGTGGGATAGCTTCTTCCTCATAACTTCTATAAGATTTATTCAACTTACTGGTCATTCTATCTGATTAATGGTTTCAAATCAAGCTTCTAACATCTTGGGTCATCCTGGTTTGATAAGAATCATGAAGATATTGACATATGTCCGAACAGGCTAATCTGAATCATCTGTATAGAAAGAGGGATAGCTTTGTACCTCATTACTCCAATGAGATTTATTCAACTTCCTGGTAATTCTACACTGATTGATTGTTTCAAATCAAGCTTCTTACATCTTGGTTCATCCTGGTTTGATAAGAATAATTAAGATATTGCAATATGTACGAACAAAACTAATCTGAAATCATATGAATAGAAAGTAGGATAGCTTCTTCCTCATAACTCCTATGAGAATTTATTCAACTTCCTGGTCATTCTATTCTGGTTAATGGTTTCAAATCAAGCTTCTTACATCTTGGTTCCTCCTAGTTTGAAATGAATCATGAAGATATTGCATATGTCCGAACATGCTAATCTGGAATCATCTGAATAGAAAGTGATATAGCTTCTCCTCATAACTCCTATGAGATTTATTCAACTTCCTGGTTATTCTATACTGATTAATGGTTTCAAATAAAGCTTTTTACATCTTTGTTCATCTGGTTTGATATGAATCATGAAGATATTGCCATATGTACGAACAGCTTAATCTGGAATTATCTGCATAGAAAGTGGGATAGCTTCTCCTCATAACTCCTATGAGATTTATTCAAATTCCTGGTTATTCTACACTGATTAATGGTTTCAATCAAGCTTCTTAATCTTGGTTCATCCTGGTTTGATATGAGAATCATGAAGATATTGCCATATGTCCGTACAGGATAATCGGAATCATTTGAATATAAAGTGGGATAGCTTCTTCCTCATAACTCCTATGAGATTTTATTCAACTTCCTGGTCATTCTATACTGATTAATGTTTCAAATCAAGCTTCTTACATCTTGGTTCATCCTGGTTTAATAAGAATGATGAAGAATTGACATATGCCCGAACAGGCTTATCTGGAATCATCTGTAGAGAAAAGTGAGATAGATTCTTCCTCGTAACTCCTATGAGATTTATTCAACTTACTGGTCATTCTACACTGATTAAATGTTTCAACTTGAGCCTTTTACATTTTGGTTCTTC
>NW_026618157.1:0-13485 GCF_000801105.2 Raphanus sativus
ATCATGAAGATATTGCCATATGTCCGAACAGGCTAATCTGGAATCATCTGGATAGAAAGTGGGATATCTTCTTACTCACAACTCCTATGAGATTTATTCAACTTCCTGGTTATTCTCCACTGATTAGTGGTTCCAAATAAAGCTTCTTAGATCGTGGTTCATCCTGGTTTGATAAGAATCATGAAGATAATGCATATGTCCGAACAGGCTAATCTGGAATCATCTGGATAGAAGGTGGGATATCTTCTTGCTCACAACTCCTATGAGATTTATTCAACTTCCTGGTTATTCTCTACTGATTAGTGGTTCCAAATAAAGCTTCTTAGATCGTTGGTTCATCCTGGTTTGATAAAAATCATGAAGATAATGGCATATGTCCGAACAGGCTAATCTGGAATCATCTGGATAGAAAGTGGGATATCTTCTTACTCACAACTCCTATGAGATTTATTCAACTTCCTGGTTATTCTCCACTGATTAGTGGTTCCAAATAAAGCTTCTTATATATTGGTTCATCCTGGTTTGATAAGAATCATGAAGATATTGCCATATGTCCGAACAGGCTAATCTGGAATCATCTGGATAGAAAGTGGGATATCTTCTTACTCACAACTCCTATGAGATTTATTCAACTTCCTGGTTATTCTCCACTGATAAGTGGTTCCAAATAAAGCTTCTTATATATTGGTTTCATCCTGGTTTGATAAGAATCATGAAGATATTGCCATATGTCCGAACAGGCTAATCTGGAATCATCTGGATAGAAAGTGGGATATCTTCTTACTCACAACTCTTATGAGATTTATTCAACTTCCTGGTTATTCTCCACTGATTAGTGGTTCGAAATAAAGCTTCTTAGATCGTGGTTCATCCTGGTTTGATAAGAATCATGAAGATAATGGCATATGTCCGAACAGGCTAATCTGGAATCATCTGGATAGAAGGTGGGATATCTTCTTCTCACAACCCTTATGAGATTTATTCAACTTCCTGGTTATTCTCCACTGATTAGTGGTTCCAAATAAAGCTTCTTAGATCGTGGTTCATCCTGGTTTGATAAGAATCATGAAGATATTGCCATATGTCCGAACAGGCTAATCTGGAATCATCTGGATAGAAAGTGGGATATCTTCTTACTCACAACTCCTATGAGATTTATTCAACTTCCTGGTTATTCTCCACTGATTAGTGGTTCCAAATAAAGCTTCTTAGATCGTGGTTCATCCTGGTTTGATAAGAATCATGAAGATAAGGCCATATGTCCGAACAGGCTAATCTGGAATCATCTGGATAGAAAGTGGGATATCTTCTTACTCACAACTCCTATGAGATTTATTCAACTTCCTGGTTATTCTCCACTGATTAGTGGTTCCAATCAAAGCTTCTTAATATGGTTCATCCTGGTTTGATAAGAATCATGAAGATATTGCCATATGTCCGAACAGGCTAATCTGGAATCATCTGGATAGAAAGTGGGATATCTTCTTACTCACAACTCCTATGAGATTTATTCAACTTCCTGGTTATTCTCCACTATTAGTGGTTCCCAATCAAGCTTCTTAGATATTGGTTCATCCTGGTTTGATAAGAATCATGAAGATATTGCCATATGTCCGAACAGGCTAATCTGGAATCATCTGGATAGAAAGTGGGATATCTTCTTATCACAACTCTTATGAGATTTATTCAACTTCCTGGTTATTCTCCACTGATTAGTGGTTCGAAATAAAGCTTCTTAGATCGTGGTTCATCCTGGTTTGATAAGAATCATGAAGATAATGATATATGTCCGAACAGGCTAATCTGGAATCATCTGGGATATCTTCTTCTCACAACCCTTATGAAAGTTATTCAACTTCCTGGTTATTCTCCACTGATTAGTGGTTCCAAATAAAGCTTCTTGGATCGTGGTTCATCATGGTTTGATAAGAATCATGAAGATATTGCCATATGGCCGAACAGGCTAATCTGGAATCATCTGGATAGAAGTGGGATATCTTCTTAATCACAACTCTTATGAGATTTATTCAACTTCCTGGTTATTCTCCACTGATTATTGGTTCGAAATAAAGCTTCTTAGATCGTGGTTCATCCTGGTTTGATAAGAATCATGAAGATAATGGCATATGTCCGAACAGGCTAATCTGGAATCATCTGAGATATCTTCTTCTCACAACCCTTATGAAGTTATTCAACTTCCTGGTTATTCTCCACTGATTAGTGGTTCCAAATAAAGCTTCTTGGATCGTGGTTCATCCTGGTTTGATAAGAATCATGAAGATATTGCCATATGGCCGAACAGGCTAATCTGGAATCATCTGGATAGAAAGTGGGATATCTTCTTAATCACAACTCCTATGAGATTTATTCAACTTCCTGGTTATTCTCCACTGATTAGTGGTTCCAAATAAAGCTTCTTAGATCGTGGTTCATCCTGGTTTGATAAGAATCATGAAGATAATGGCATATGTCCGAACAGGCTAATCTGGAATCATCAGGATAGAAGGTGAGATATCTTCTTGCTCACAACACTTATGAGATTTATTCAACTTCCTTGTTATTCTCCACTGATTAGTGGTTCCAAATAAAGCTTCTTATATATTGGTTCATCCTGGTTTGATAAGAATCATGAAGATAATGGCATATGTCCGACCAGGCTAATCTGGAATCATCTTGATAGAAGGTGGGATATCTTCTTGCTCACAACACTTATGAGATTTATTCAACTTCCTGTTGAGATGAAGCATAGCGACATAAGAGTAATCAGAGGAGAAGAAGAGATTCAAATGATACAAGGAAATGGTGTTACCTTGGAACACAAGTATGGCCGTACAACTTGGGAGACAAGGCAACACTAGAACTTGTAAAAGAGTCTTGAACAGCAAGGAGATCCTTCCTAAGTCGCCTCTGATGTGTTTGAAAGAAGAGAGAGACGTTGGAGTGTGAAGACAAGAAGGGGGATGTCGGCAAGAGTATAATATTGTATTACTCTTGCCTTGGAGCCGTTGATGACAGGTCGCTATCCAAGACCAGGCGACCAGACTACTTGCTCATTTGTTTATGCTTTTCTCCTTTGTTCTCTTATGCTGCTTATGTCGATATATTAACCTTGTATGTGAACTATTTCAAGTTAAGTGAATGAAAGATGAAACCACTTCACTAAACTCCCTCTCTCGGATTCTCTCAATCTCACTCTCTTAGTTACTCATTCTCATCAATCTTCACACTTAATCTTTAAATCTCACATGGTATCAGAGCTATCTTGCTCTTGAGACCTTAATTTCTTTTTCACTTCCGCATAATCTCTGTTCTTAACTTTCCCTTTTTAGCAAAATTTCTTTGTGTTCTTGAGTGTTCTTCACTTATCACTCCAGAATTTGCCAAAAATGGAAAAGTCATCCAAAGTCTCCATTCCGGTTACACTCACTGGTGTAAACTATCTCTTGTGGTCTAGGCTTGTGAAAACAGCCTTGGGAGGAAGAGGTCTCTGTTCTCACATAACAGAAGACAAGCCCTCTAAAGAAACTGTCCAAGGAGGGGACAGTACTGAAGTTGTGGTTGCTACCGAAGACAAGTGGGATCAGGAGGATCTCTTGGTGTTGTCTATCATCCAAAGCAGCCTTGACGCACCAATCTTGGAAGCTTACTCTTAATGTGAGACTCCCAAAGAGTTGTGGAACACTCTTCAGAAGGTGTATGGCAACATATCAAACTTGAGTAGAGTGTTTGAGGTCAAGAGGGCCATTAGCTCACTCCACCAAGAAGACATGGATTTCAACCAGCATTTCGGCAAGTTCCGAGCCTTGTGGGCTGAGTTGGAGATGCTGAGGCCATGTACTGTGGACCCTAGCATACTTAAAGACCGGAGAGAAGAAGACAAGGTGTTTGCCTTGCTCCTCACCATGAACCCCGGTTACAACGACCTCATTAAACACTTGCTGAGAGCTGAGAAGCTACCAACCTTGGAAGAAGTATGCTCTCAAATCCAGAAGGAACAAGGGTCGGTTGGACTCTTTGGGGGCAAAGGAGAGCTTGTGTTGGTGAACCAAGCTGAAGGCACAGCAAACAAGGGTCAGTACAAGCCGGAGGACAAGAAAGTGTGGGTTTGTGACCATTGCAAGAAGAAAGGGCATGGCAAGGACAAGTGCTGGATTCTCCACCCTCACCTCAAGCCAATGAAGTTCAGGACTCCTCTCAATGATGCAAGAGCCAACTACTCTGGTGAGATGGGTGAACCAAGCACTCCAAACACCACACGAGCCATCTCAAACACCAATCCAGCTGGTGAAGGCAAAGCGCTTGTATCAAGCAACTCCAGTACCTTGAGAATCACTCCTGATGATACCATCAAGAGATCTGACATTGAGGCTCTCATCAGGGCCCTCAAGGACCACTCTGGTAACACCTTTGGTACCTCTTTACATGCTACTAATATTGACTATTCCTTGAATGCGATTGCTAGCTCTAAAATGAACAAACCTTTAGTGATTGATTCAGGGGCTAGTCATCATATGATAAGTGATCTAGGGTTGATTAAAAATATTGTTCCTGCCCTAGGAAACGTTTGTGTAGCTAATGGAGAGTTGGTTCCAATTAAAGGGGTGGGTGATCTTAGGATATTTGAAAAAGACTCTAAAGCCTTTTATATGCCTAGTTTCACTTCCAACTTGTTATCAGTAAAAAGGGTTGCCACTGATTTGAATTGCCATGTTACCTTCACTCCTAATGATGTTTTGTTTCAGGATATTGAAAATAGTAGGTTGCTTGGCAAAGGTGTAACCAAGGGAGACTTGTACTTGCTTGAAGACACTAAGCTTGCTTCCGATTTATCTCTTGCTTTAAATTCATGTTTTAATTTCCCTAAAGATGTAATGTGGCATGCTAGATTAGGTCATCCTCACTCTCGTGCCTTGAACATCATGTTGCCTAGTATTTATTTTCAAAAAGATTGTGAAGCTTGTATCTTAGGAAAGCATTGTAAAACTGTGTTTCCTAAATCGAGTACTATCTATGAATGTGCCTTTGATTTAATTCACTCTGATGTTTGGACTGCACCATGCGCATCTAGGGAGTTTCATAAATACTTTGTGACATTCATAGATGAGAAAACCAAGTATACTTGGATCACCTTGCTTCAATCAAAGGATAGGGTGTTAGATGCTTTTATAAATTTTCAAAATTATGTATCTAACCATTACAATGCCAAGATAAAAAATTTTGAGATCAGATAATGGTGGGGAATACACAAGCACAGCATTTAAACAACACCTATCCAAGCATGGAGTGATCCATCAAACAAGCTGTCCATACACTCCACAACAAAATGGAGTGGCTGAGAGAAAGAATAGGCACCTTATGGAGGTTGCTAGGAGTATGATGTTCCACATGAATGTGCCAAAGAGGTTTTGGGGCGATGCAGTGATGACAGCATGCTACCTGATCAACAAGATACCAACCAAAATCTTGCAAGATCAGTCACCACATGAGGTATTAAACAAATATCGTCCATCTATAGATCACCTTCGGGTATTTGGGTGTGTGTGCTTTGTGTTGATTCCAGGACAACAAAAAACAAGCTGGAACCAAAGAGCACCAGAGCCATGTTTATAGGCTACTCTCCTCACCAAAAAGGATACAAGTGCTATGTGCCAGATACCAAGAGGGTTCTAGTATCCAGGGATGTGAGGTTTGTTGAGTCCAAAGGCTACTATGCAGAAAAGAGTTGGGATGAAGTAAAAGACTTGTCTCAATCAGCATCAGATAGGGCCGAGAACTTGAGAAGAGTTATGAGGGGCATTGGCATCAGTATACCAGGAGGGAATACAACAGCTGAGTCAAGCTCTCATCAGGAGGGTTCCACAAGCAATAGAGACCAGGAGGGTCCTAGTAATGAAGCTACTGCGGATGCTCCTCTTGATCCTGAGGGGGGGAAGATAACTGAGATACAACCACAAAGCTCAGTTTCTCATGATCAAGCAGAGCAACCAGAAGGATCAGTGGGTAGCAGAGATCAGACGGATGATGAGGCTACAATACTAGAAGAACCAGCTCAAACTCAACCACCAAGAAGAAGTGAGAGGATCAGGCGTCCTCCAACAGATTGGGTGAATACAAGAGTGTATTTCAACTCACAAGCCGTGGCTCATCCCATCCAAGCTACATGCTCTCTAGCTCAGTTTCCTGAGAACCACCAAGTCTTTATGGCAAATGTGGATCAAGAATTCATTCTGAGAAGCTATAAAGAAGCCATGGAGATAGATGAATGGAGAGAGTCTGTGGAGGATGAGATGGGGGCTATGGAAAAGAATGGAACCTATTTTGAGAGTGAGCTTCCCAAAGGCAAGAAGGCAGTGACCAGCATGCTTCTGTTCACAATCAAGTATCTAGCTAATGGGAAACCTGAAAGGAAGAAGACCAGGCTAGTAGCAAGAGGCTACACCCAAGTGTATGGAGAAGATTATCTAGAAACGTTTGCTCCAGTAGCAAAGTTACACACCATAAGGGTTGTTGATGAGGACATCAAATCAGAACCAACCATGGAGAAAGAAATCATGAGAAAACAAGTGGAGAGTATGAAGCTGAGAGAAGCTATAGAAGCTGGCCAGGACATATGTGCAATCAAAATGCCATATCTTACACACCAGGAGGAATTAATTCCTGAAACCGGTTTTGTTGGATTATATACTCAACAAGAGCACGCATGAAATTGGTTTCACATCAAAAGGATAAATGGTTTAGGAGATATGCCATTTTCAAGTCAAAGGTGGCCCGACTTGCCTTATTTAGAAGATCAGGAGCATATAATATGTCAAGCTAAATATTGGCGTCCAGGAGACTTTGTGCTACTTCTAGAAGCACTCCACAACCCCTTAAGAAGCACCAGCACACACTGGATCAGGCGGATCCTTGGAGAATACACTCAAATCAAACCAGAGCTAAAAATGGAAAGTTGGACAATTGTTTGGTTTGATCATTACCAAACCAAGATATGGCGACCAGGAGACATTCTACACTTACCAGAGGAGCTTGAATACATATTGAGAGCATTCAAATCGCAGCACTCCAAGAGGAGAAGAGTATGGAGCAGTTTGCCTTATTTGGATTCAAGCAACATTTTATTCAAAGATCTCCAACGGCTCTTTCCATCTTTCCTTGGAACTTTGAAGACATATTCAGTGAACCAGGATATTCCTAGACGTCATCAGTTCATGCCTAAGTTATCAAGACTCAAGAAATCCCATCCATTCAGCCAAATCCCCCAAACTACTCCAACAGCTAGTTTTGCAAGATTTCTGTTTATTTCTGTTTATTTCTTTTATTTTGAGCATTATATAAGCTCAATAGCACTCCCATTGTAGAGGCACGTTTCATGATCTAAGTTTAATACAAAGTATTGTTTTTCCTTTCAAAGTTTGTCTTTGAATTGATTTGTTCTTTAGAAGTCAGAGTTGTGAGAAGCACTTTGTTTTCTTTAGATCTGTGAATTAGGTTGTTTGAGAGAGTCAAATAGCTTTATTCATCATAGGTTGAGAGAGTCAATCACTTCATTCCATCTAACCACCAGATTGAGAGATTCAATCTAACATCCAATCCGCAAATCCCATTCAAATCCATCAACTGATCAGGCTGAAAGAGTTATACGACCAGCAGCTTGGTTCCATCAATCTATCCTTGTGAGGCTCAGTTTTGTGCCTGTATCATCTGGTATCAGAGCCGAAAGGCTCCTATCAGGTTGTATCTATCCTGTTCTTGTTTCATTTCTGTTATTTTCATCTAATAAAAAAAAAATTGTTCTGCATTTCTGCCATTGAAGCTTGTTCTTAGTTTATGTTTTTAAAACCATAAAAAAAAAAGAAGAAGAAGAAGTTTGTTGATTTGATCGAAAATACCAAAAAGAAAATTTCAAAATGTGTTTTTGCATCAGTCTTTGATTTATTACCTTTTATAGACTTTGCATACCATATTTCAAGATTTTGTTGCAAATTTTACCTTAGTTAGTGTCATTTTCGAATTTGCATTTAAAACCAAAAAAAAATATATATATATATTTCTTTCCTCTGTTTATTGCATCCATTTCATTCAAAAAAAATATTAAAAAAAAAATATATATATATATATATATATATATCATTCAAAGCATAGCATATTTATTTTGGTCCAAGCATATAGTTTTAGCCACTTGAATTATTATTTCACTTGTATTTGACTCCTGTATCCATTAGAACACTTAACCCACAAGTTTTGTGTTATAACAGGGAACCATGGGAGATGAAGAACAAAGTGATTGTGATTGGGAGCAAGAAGAACAATTTCTGTCTGATGAAGAAAGTGGTTATGAAGAAGATCAGTGGACAGATGATTGTTCCAATACTGATTATGATGATGATCCAGATGGTGGAGAACTTGAACCAGAACCACCAGACCAGTACCAAGACAACACCAGCTCCATAGATTGGTCTAGAGAAGAAGCTGACCAGAGAGATAACCATGAGGCTGAGATGTATCAAGAGGAAACTGAATCCCAGATCAGTCTAGATGAACACAGCTATCATGAAGAAGCAGAAAATGAACCAGAAGTGGTTTATCCAGAAGATGGTGTTGATGATAACTCAGATCATGAGGAGTCATATGTGGAAGAGAGGCCATGGTGTGAGATACCATACTCTGATCATGAAGAAGAGAACCATGATGAAACTGATTCCCAAGTCAGTTTACCCTACTCTGAAGCAAACCGTGAAGATGGAGCAACAAGTGAGTGTGACTTTGCTGAAGAAGAAGAAAATGAGGCTGTAAGAAGTGATGAAGAGTATGAACCAAGATACATCCAATACGCAGGCCATCATGAAGGAATAGAAGCTTACTGGAAGTGGGAGAAAGACCTAGATCAATGGTTTGAACTTCATCAGATTGAAGAGGAGGAGAGACCACTAATTGCTGAAGATACTCTAACTGAGTATGCATACTGGTGGTATGATCGTGATGCTTCTTGGACAGAAATGAAGGAGCTACTACGTGAGGAGTTTGTGACAACAGCTGAGAGCCACAAGGAGTATCATTTCAGGCGCCCAGATGTATTTCCTAAGCCAAGGAGATTGATTCTAGCACCCATGTCAACTCCAGAGATTAAGCCAAAGAAGAATTGTGGTTCTAAGTCAAGGGAAATCACGTGCAACACTTCTAGCAGCAAAGAAAATGATGATAAGGTTGTGCAATCCAAGAAGAAACCAAAGGAGCAACATGTGCAACCAAAGAAAGGAACTCAAGCAAAGCAGAATTTAAAGATGAGTTCCCTACATATGATCAAGCCTCAAGCAAATCTTCAGTGGTTTAAAGGAGCTCTACAGCTACCTAAGAAAAAGACAGAGGCGAGATCTCCAGCTCCAACAAAGTCAGAACAACAAGCAGAGAAGCAATATCCAAAGCAGAAGCTAGAGCAATGTAAGTTTTCTGATCCTTTAAAGATAACTAGCATAATCTGTTATAGATGCCATCAAGAGGGTCATTATGCTGTAGCTTGTCCAAGTAGATCATCACTAGAGATTTTACACTTAGAAACACCAGAAAATGCTTTTAAAGATAATCTTGTTCAGCTAGTCCCTGAGATGTCTATTTCTAGTGTAATACACTTGTCTTTGCCAAGAGATGTTGATGCAGGAAGTGAAGAAAACTTTGAGAAAAATTGTCTAGAATCAGACATACTCCAAACCAATGTGATTATCAACTCCCGGCCAACACCAATCACTGCCCCCAAACCAGAGTTGATACTTGGTAATTAGTAAGTGAAAAATCTGAAGTTGTTAATTACTGGAATAATATTTTAACTAGTTATGCTTTCAAGTATCCAGTTTTAAATAATTTAAGTTCAAATATAATACACTTGCTCTTTCCCTTCAGTGTCAAGACAGAAACATGAACCATTGGAGTACCCAAAGACTGGAGAGAAAAACCACCAGATCCAAAACCAGAGCAAACCAGAGGAGTAATCCTATCTTACCTACTCAAAGGAGAACCCCCAGATGCTCCACGCATCACCACACCTAAAGTTTATCAAGGTAAGACTCTAGACTCCCAAAGAAGGATGAAAGCTAACTTGCTTTCTATTGGTGCAGGAGAAATAGTTTCGAGGTCGAAACTTCTTCAAGGGGGAGGGTATGATGAGGACATCAAATCAGAACCAACCATGGAGAAAGAAATCATGAGAAAACAAGTGGAGAGTATGAAGCTGAGAGAAGCTATAGAAGCTGGCCAGGACATATGTGCAATCAAAATGCCATATCTTACACACCAGGAGGAGTTAATTCCTGAAACCGGTTTTGTTGGATTTTATACTCAACAAGAGCACGCAGGAAATTGGTTTCACATCAAAAGGATAAATGGTTTAGGAGATATGCCATTTTCAAGTCAAAGGTGGCCCGACTTGCCTTATTTAGAAGATCATGAGCATATAATATGTCAAGCTAAATATTGGCGTCCAGGAGACTTTGTGCTACTTCTAGAAGCACTCCACAACCCCTTAAGAAGCACCAGCACACACTGGATCAGGCGGATCCTTGGAGAATACACTCAAATCAAACCAGAGCTAAAAATGGAAAGTTGGACAATTGTTTGGTTTGATCATTACCAAACCAAGATATGGCGACCAGGAGACATTCTACACTTACCAGAGGAGCTTGAATACATATTGAGAGCATTCAAATCGCAGCACTCCAAGAGGAGAAGAGTATGGAGCAGTTTGCCTTATTTGGATTCAAGCAACATTTTATTCAAAGATCTCCAACGGCTCTTTCCATCTTTCCTTGGAACTTTGAAGACATATTCAGTGAACCAGGATATTCCTAGACGTCATCAGTTCATGCCTAAGTTATCAAGACTCAAGAAATCCCATCCATTCAGCCAAATCCCCCAAACTACTCCAACAGCTAGTTTTGCAAGATTTCTGTTTATTTCTGTTTATTTCTTTTATTTTGAGCATTATATAAGCTCAATAGCACTCCCATTGTAGAGGCACGTTTCATGATCTAAGTTTAATACAAAGTATTGTTTTTCCTTTCAAAGTTTGTCTTTGAATTGATTTGTTCTTTAGAAGTCAGAGTTGTGAGAAGCACTTTGTTTTCTTTAGATCTGTGAATTAGGTTGTTTGAGAGAGTCAAATAGCTTTATTCATCATAGGTTGAGAGAGTCAATCACTTCATTCCATCTAACCACCAGATTGAGAGATTCAATCTAACATCCAATCCGCAAATCCCATTCAAATCCATCAACTGATCAGGCTGAAAGAGTTATACGACCAGCAGCTTGGTTCCATCAATCTATCCTTGTGAGGCTCAGTTTTGTGCCTGTATCAGTTGTGCTCTCTCTTGCTGTGAATTTGGAATGGGATCTTTGGCAAATGGATGTCAAGAATGCATTCTTACAAGGAGAGCTAGAAGATGAAGTATACATGCGCCCACCACCTGGAATGGAAAGCATGGTCAAGCCTGGCAACATTTTGAGACTGAGGAAAGCAATATATGGTCTGAAGCAATCCCCAAGAGCCTGGTATCACAAGCTGAGCTCAACACTGAATGGAAGGGGCTTTGTAAAATCTGAGGCTGATCACACCTTGTTCACTCTGACCAGCAAGCAAGGGATCATTGTTATACTCATCTATGTAGATGATATAATCATCACAGGCAGTAATAAAGAAGGGATCAGCTCAACCAAAGCATTTCTTAAAGCAACATTCGACATCAAGGACTTGGGAGAGCTCAAGTACTTCCTAGGGATTGAGATTTGCAGATCTAAGGAAGGGCTGTTCTTATCACAAAGGAAATACACTTTGGATTTGTTAAAAGAAGCTGGTGATCTTGACAGTAGAGCTGCTAAAACACCACTAGAAGAAGGATACAAGGTGATGCGTGAGGGGGAGATAGAAGATAAGCCATATGGAGATGTAAGGCACTATAGGAAAATGGTGGGAAAGCTCATCTATCTAACCATTACAAGACCGGATGTATGCTTTGCTGTGAACCAAGTCAGTCAGCACATGCAAGCGCCAAAGATGCACCATTGGAACATGGTGGAAAGGATTCTGAGATACCTAAGAGAGGCACCAGGACAAGGAGTATGGCTAGGGTGCAACAAGAGCACTGAGATAGTGGGGTATTGTGATGCAGATTGGGCTGGAGACAGAGTGGACAGGAGGTCTACTACTGGATATTGTACCTTCATAGGAGGCAACTTAGTCACTTGGAAAAGCAAGAAGCAGAAGATAGTCTCATGCTCTAGTGCAGAAGCTGAGTATAGAGCAATGAGGAAACTCACCAGTGAGCTAATCTGGATGAAGAACCTGCTAAGGGATTTGGGAATTGAAAGCAAAGATCCCATCACAATGCATTGTGATAACCAGGCAGCCATTCATATAGCCTCCAACAATGTGTTCCATGAAAGAACCAAACACATTGAAGTTGATTGCCATAAAGTCAGACAAGCAGTGGAGCAACGCATCATACTGCCATGTTACACCAGAAGTGAAGAGCAACTGGCAGACATCTTCACCAAAGCTGCAAGCCGAAAGGTCTGTGAGTTCATCCATTCAAAGCTTGGACTCATAGACATATCATCTCACTGATTCTCTCCTTCATGAAGTGTTCTACTCTTTTCCCTTGGCGTGGTTTTTGTCCCATGTGGTTTTACCTAGCCAAGGTTTTAATGAGGGAATGCTTCATGACTTCCAAGCTTGACTTGTTTCACATGGTCAAGCTTGAGGGGGAGTGTTGAGATGAAGCATAGCGACATAAGAGTAATCAGAGGAGAAGAAGAGATTCAAATGATACAAGGAAATGGTGTTACCTTGGAACACAAGTATGGCCGTACAACTTGGGAGACAAGGCAACACTAGAACTTGTAAAAGAGTCTTGAACAGCAAGGAGATCCTTCCTAAGTCGCCTCTGATGTGTTTGAAAGAAGAGAGAGACGTTGGAGTGTGAAGACAAGAAGGGGGATGTCGGCAAGAGTATAATATTGTATTACTCTTGCCTTGGAGCCGTTGATGACAGGTCGCTATCCAAGACCAGGCGACCAGACCACTTGCTCATTTGTTTATGCTTTTCTCCTTTGTTCTCTTATGCTGCTTATGTCGATATATTACCTTGTATGTGAACCATTTCAAGTTAAGTGAATGAAAGATGAAACCACTTCACTAAACTCTCTCTCTCGGATTCTCTCAATCTCACTCTCTTAGTTACTCATTCTCATCAATCTTCACACTTAATCTTTAAATCTCACACCTTTACTCCTAAGGATTAGTGGTTTAAATCAACTTCTTAGAAGTGGTTGTACGGCCAAGCTTGGATTCCAAGTAAGCTCGGATCTACTTGTTCTTCAAGTATCTTTAACTCCTCACTTCTTCTCATCCCTTTGTATTTCCTTTGTCAATAGAACCAATATATAAGAAGCTTGATTGGGAACCACTAATCAGTGGAGAATAACCAGGAAGTTGAATAA
>NW_026618158.1:0-13482 GCF_000801105.2 Raphanus sativus
GAACATATGTCGAACAGGCTAATCTGGAATCATCTGGATAGAAAGTGGGATATCTTCTTACTCACAACTCCTATGAGATTTATTCAACTTCCTGGTTATTCTCCACTGATTAGTGGTTCCAAATAAAGCGTTCTTAGATCGTGGTTCATCCTGGTTTGATAAGAATCATGAAGATATTGCCATATGTCCGAACAGGCTAATCTGGAATCATCTGGATAGAAAGTGGGATATCTTCTTACTCTCAACTCCTATGAGATTTATTCAACTTCCTGGTTATTCTCCACTGATTAGTGGTTCCAAATAAAGCTTCTTAGATCGTGGTTCATCCTGGTTTGATAAGAATCATGAAGATAATGCATATGTCCGAACAGGCAAATCTAGAATCATCTGGATAGAAGTGGGATATCTTCTTTTCACAACACATATCTATGAGATTTATTCAACTTCCTGGTTATTCTCCACTGATTAGTGGTTCCAAATAAAGCTTCTTAGATCGTGGTTCATCCTGGTTTGATAAGAATCATGAAGATAATGGCATATGTCCGAACAGGCTAATCTGGAATCATCTGGATAGAAAGTGGGATATCTTCTTACTCACAACTCTTCTATGAGATTTATTCAACTTCCTGGTTATTCTCCACTGATTAGTGGTTCCAAATAAAGCTTCTTAGATCGTGGTTCATCCTGGTTTGATAAGAATCATGAAGATATTGCCATATGTCCGAACAGGCTAATCTGGAATCATCTGGATAGAAAGTGGGATATCTTCTTACTCACAACTCCTATGAGATTTATTCAACTTCCTGGTTATTCTCCACTGATTAGTGGTTCCAAATAAAGCTTCTTAGATCGTGGTTCATCCTGGTTTGATAAGAATCATGAAGATATTGCCATATGTCCGAACAGGCTAATCTGGAATCATCTGGATAGAAAGTGGGATATCTTCTTACTCACAACTCCTATGAGATTTATTCAACTTCCTGGTTATTCTCCACTGATTAGTGGTTCCAAATAAAGCTTCTTAGATCGTGGTTCATCCTGGTTTGATAAGAATCATGAAGATATTGCCATATGTCCGAACAGGCTAATCTGGAATCATCTGGATAGAAAGTGGGATATCTTCTTACTCACAACTCCTATGAGATTTATTCAACTTCCTGGTTATTCTCCACTGATTAGTGGTTCCAAATAAAGCTTCTTAGATCGTGGTTCATCCTGGTTTGATAAGAATCATGAAGATATTGCCATATGTCCGAACAGGCTAATCTGGAATCATCTGGATAGAAAGTGGGATATCTTCTTACTCACAACTCCTATGAGATTTATTCAACTTCCTGGTTATTCTCCACTGATTAGTGGTTCCAAATAAAGCTTCTTAGATCGTGGTTCATCCTGGTTTGATAAGAATCATGAAGATATTGCCATATGTCCGAACAGGCTAATCTGGAATCATCTGGATAGAAAGTGGGATATCTTCTTACTCACAACTCCTATGAGATTTATTCAACTTCCTGGTTATTCTCCACTGATTAGTGGTTCCAAATAAAGCTTCTTAGATCGTGGTTCATCCTGGTTTGATAAGAATCATGAAGATAATGGCATATGTCCGAACAGGCTAATCTGGAATCATCTGGATAGAAAGTGGGATATCTTCTTACTCACAACACTTATGAGATTTATTCAACTTCCTGGTTATTCTCCACTGATTAGTGGTTCCAAATAAAGCTTCTTAGATCGTGGTTCATCCTGGTTTGATAAGAATCATGAAGATATTGCCATATGTCCGAACAGGCTAATCTGGAATCATCTGGATAGAAAGTGGGATATCTTCTTACTCACAACTCCTATGAGATTTATTCAACTTCCTGGTTATTCTCCACTGATTAGTGGTTCCAAATAAAGCTTCTTAGATCGTGGTTCATCCTGGTTTGATAAGAATCATGAAGATATTGCCATATGTCCGAACAGGCTAATCTGGAATCATCTGGATAGAAAGTGGGATATCTTCTTACTCACAACTCCTATGAGATTTATTCAACTTCCTGGTTATTCTCCACTGATTAGTGGTTCCAAATAAAGCTTCTTAGATCGTGGTTCATCCTGGTTTGATAAGAATCATGAAGATATTGCCATATGTCCGAACAGGCTAATCTGGAATCATCTGGATAGAAAGTGGGATATCTTCTTACTCACAACTCCTATGAGATTTATTCAACTTCCTGGTTATTCTCCACTGATTAGTGGTTCCAAATAAAGCTTCTTAGATCGTGGTTCATCCTGGTTTGATAAGAATCATGAAGATATTGCCATATGTCCGAACAGGCTAATCTGGAATCATCTGGATAGAAAGTGGGATATCTTCTTACTCACAACTCCTATGAGATTTATTCAACTTCCTGGTTATTCTCCACTGATTAGTGGTTCCAAATAAAGCTTCTTAGATCGTGGTTCATCCTGGTTTGATAAGAATCATGAAGATATTGCCATATGTCCGAACAGGCTAATCTGGAATCATCTGGATAGAAAGTGGGATATCTTCTTACTCACAACTCCTATGAGATTTATTCAACTTCCTGGTTATTCTCCACTGATTAGTGGTTCCAAATAAAGCTTCTTAGATCGTGGTTCATCCTGGTTTGATAAGAATCATGAAGATATTGCCATATGTCCGAACAGGCTAATCTGGAATCATCTGGATAGAAAGTGGGATATCTTCTTACTCACAACTCCTATGAGATTTATTCAACTTCCTGGTTATTCTCCACTGATTAGTGGTTCCAAATAAAGCTTCTTAGATCGTGGTTCATCCTGGTTTGATAAGAATCATGAAGATATTGGCATATGTCCGAACAGGCTAATCTGGAATCATCTGGATAGAAAGTGGGATATCTTCTTACTCACAACTCCTATGAGATTTATTCAACTTCCTGGTTATTCTCCACTGATTAGTGGTTCCAAATAAAGCTTCTTAGATCGTGGTTCATCCTGGTTTGATAAGAATCATGAAGATATTGCCATATGTCCGAACAGGCTAATCTGGAATCATCTGGATAGAAAGTGGGATATCTTCTTACTCACAACTCCTATGAGATTTATTCAACTTCCTGGTTATTCTCCACTGATTAGTGGTTCCAAATAAAGCTTCTTAGATCGTGGTTCATCCTGGTTTGATAAGAATCATGAAGATATTGCCATATGTCCGAACAGGCTAATCTGGAATCATCTGGATAGAAAGTGGGATATCTTCTTACTCACAACTCCTATGAGATTTATTCAACTTCCTGGTTATTCTCCACTGATTAGTGGTTCCAAATAAAGCTTCTTAGATCGTGGTTCATCCTGGTTTGATAAGAATCATGAAGATAATTGCATATGTCCGAACAGGCTAATCTGGAATCATCTGGATAGAAAGTGGGATATCTTCTTACTCACAACTCCTATGAGATTTATTCAACTTCCTGGTTATTCTCCACTGATTAGTGGTTCCAAATAAAGCTTCTTAGATCGTGGTTCATCCTGGTTTGATAAGAATCATGAAGATATTGCCATATGTCCGAACAGGCTAATCTGGAATCATCTGGATAGAAAGTGGGATATCTTCTTACTCACAACTCCTATGAGATTTATTCAACTTCCTGGTTATTCTCCACTGATTAGTGGTTCCAAATAAAGCTTCTTAGATCGTGGTTCATCCTGGTTTGATAAGAATCATGAAGATATTGCCATATGTCCGAACAGGCTAATCTGGAATCATCTGGATAGAAAGTGGGATATCTTCTTACTCACAACTCCTATGAGATTTATTCAACTTCCTGGTTATTCTCCACTGATTAGTGGTTCCAAATAAAGCTTCTTAGATCGTGGTTCATCCTGGTTTGATAAGAATCATGAAGATATTGCCATATGTCCGAACAGGCTAATCTGGAATCATCTGGATAGAAAGTGGGATATCTTCTTACTCACAACTCCTATGAGATTTATTCAACTTCCTGGTTATTCTCCACTGATTAGTGGTTCCAAATAAAGCTTCTTAGATCGTGGTTCATCCTGGTTTGATAAGAATCATGAAGATAATGGCATATGTCCGAACAGGCAAATCTGGAATCATCTGGATAGAAGTGGGATATCTTCTTGCTCACAACACTTATGAGATTTATTCAACTTCCTGGTTATTCTCCACTGATTAGTGGTTCCAAATAAAGCTTCTTAGATCGTGGTTCATCCTGGTTTGATAAGAATCATGAAGATATTGCCATATGTCCGAACAGGCTAATCTGGAATCATCTGGATATAAAGTGGGATATCTTCTTACTCACAACTCCTGTGAGATTTATTCAACTTTGGTGTAGCCATGAGTAGAGACATTGGAGAGCTAAGTGAGTCTGATGAGGAGGAGTTACACATGAGAAGAGAAGAGCCAGACTTGACCAGAGAAGAGCTAGACTTGAGCAGGGAAGAGCAGACTTGAGCAGAGAAGGGCCAGACTTGTGGAGTGTACCAGTAACTCGTTCAAAGCTGAGAACACAAGAGGAGGGTCTCCAACACTTAGCCAAAAACGTGGGTAGTAGCCCAGGTGGAGAGATTCAAGATAAACCAGCTTGTTGGTTTAATTTAATTGCAATGTAATGGGTTTTAGTTAGTTGGGCTTTATTTAAATTAAACCAAGTCAATTAGGATTTTTAAAGTTAACCAATTTCAATTGGCTAGGAATTAGAATTAAACTAAACCATTTTGGTTTAGGATTAGGGTTTGCTGGAGTTTTCTTTATTTACTTTGTACGCAGCTTTCTTTGAAATAAATCGACATATTTTTCATCTTCTTTGTTTTGAGTTTTCTCTCAATTCTGCTGGTGTGTAACATCCAGCTTGGGTTTTCTGATTTGGTGTGTCATATCCAGACCAGAAGCCTTGGAGTATCAGGAGGCGAGCCATCTCTCTTGTGTCCCACATCAATCCACAAGCCTTGATACAGATCGAGTCTTTGATTCTCTGTTTGCAAGGATTATCTCTGTGATCCATCCTAGACACCAAGCAGGGTGATCCTGTGTCTGTGGAGCAGAAAAAAAATCTTTAGAGCATCCCATAGCTCTGAAAAGAAGACCATATTCATCATCAAAGCTTTTACCCACCTACAAGAGATCCAGGGAGAGACAGCCATACCCAGGGCTGCACCAAGTGGTATCAGAGCCTCTTGAAGGTTAGGGTTTGAATTTTTAAACAAGGAGCACGAAATCTATCAGTTAACAAGCAGTATTCTATGTCTGGATATGAAGAAGAGCTTACAATTCCATTCTTCTATGGGAAGATTGATACAGAGGCATACCTTGATTGGGAAAAGAAGATGGAGTTTTTCTTTGGACTCCAATACTGCACTGAAAAGAAAAAGGTATGTCTAGCAGTCAATGGACTCTGTGGAAGTGCATTCTCATGGTGGCAGAGAGTTTCTCAGACTAGGAGATTTGAAAAAAAATCACAAATTACTTCATGGGTTGAGATGAAGACCTTGATGAAGAAGAGGTTTGTCTTGCAGTGGAAACTTTCGAAACTAAAACCAGATGCAGCAGCAAAGCTTACTACTTTAGATCAGCCTGCCTGTTGGTCTGAATTGCCATCAAAAGAGGCTGAGAGAAGATCTGTGGTTCCTGTTTTATCATTGAAACAAGAGGAGGAAAAGCTGCAAGCTTCTATATTAGCTTCACCAATAAAACAGATTGAGGAGAGTCATGAAACTGAATCAGGACCAACAACTCTTTGTCTAAAGCTAGAGGAGGAAATACAAGTTGCAGAAGCTGAGTGTAGCCACGTGCCTGATCAAACAAAACAAGAAGAAGAAGTTCCTAGAGGGTCATCTAAAGCTCTTGAATATGTGCTTTCTACTGTTGAGCAAGGAGATAGCTTTAAGAGTTTAAGTTGTGAGTTTCTGATCAGACCTATGGTATGTCTTCAGCTCAGCTTAGTGGAGCATCTGAGAGTTGTCCAGGGCCTGCAACAAGTTGTTTTTGAACCAGGAGGAAGCTTGAGTATTGGTAGAAGAAGTAACAATTTTCTGGGTCAGAAAACAGTTTCATACAAGTTTGATTTGCAGGGTTCATATACTCCTCAAAAACAAGATTTGAGGTCAAATCTTTTGGAAGGGAGAGACAGCCATTCCAGGGCCGTACCAAGTGGTATCAAAATTCTCAGCCTTGCTCTGATACCAAGTCAGTTTGCCCATACCATCACCTGTTCTTGTTGCATTCTCAGCCTTGCTCTGATACCACTTGGTGCAGCACTGGAATGGCTGTCTCTCCCTGGATCTCTTGAAGGGGGCGTGGATGGATGGAAGGTAATGAATATGGTCTTCTCCTCAGAGCTATGGGATGCTCTAAAGATGTTTCTTTCTGCTCCACAGACACAGGATCACCCTGCTTAGTGTCTAGGATGGATCACAGAGATAATCCTTACTAACAGAGAATCAAAGACTCGATCTGTATCAAGGCTTGTGGATTGATGCGGGACACAAGAGGGATGGCTCTTCTCCTGATACTCCAAGGCTTCTGGTCTGGATATTACACACCAAATCAGAAACCCAAAGGCTGGATATTACACACCAGCAGAATTGAGAGAAAACTCAAAACAAAGAGATGAAAAAATGTCGATTGATTTCAAAGAAAGCTGCGTACAAAGTAAATAAAGAAAACTCCATAAACCCTAATCCTAAACCAGAATGGTTTAGTTTAATTCTAATCCTAGCCAATTGAAATTGGTTAACTTTAAAATTCCTAATTGACTTGGTTTAATTTAAATAAAGCCCAGCTAACTAAAACTCATTACATTGCAATTAAATTAAACCAACATGCTGGTTTATCTTGAATCTCTCCTCCTGGGTTAGTACCCACGTTTTTGAACAAGTCTTGGAGACCCTTCTCTTGCATTCTCAGCCTTGCTTTAGTCACTGGTCCACTCCACACACTAGCTGGTTCATTGGATAGATTTCTCTTGCTCAAGTTCACTTCATTATCATCAGCTTCTAGTCCCTCTTCTAAGTCAGTTTCTTTGGTATCACCTTTATCCCCTTGCTCAGGTTCAATCAGCTCTTCCTCATCAGACTCACTCAGCTCCGTTTCAATGTCTCTGCTCATGGCTACACCATCCCCTCCTCCTTTAAAAGGATTTGTCCTCAAATCTAAGCTCTGTAGGATGATAGAACCTTTATCACTCAACTTGAAACCCATTGTTCCTCTGACCACAATTTTATAAGTACTGCTGTGCATATGAAACTCTCCACCAGGTTCAAACACAAAGTGTTCCAATCCTTCTTCATGTCTAAGCATCATCTTAGAATTTTTCTCAATGCAAATGATTCCTAAACCAGGCAGTTGTTCCACTTTGTTGAGTTTGAAGCTGAATGCTTCTCTGTGGTTTGATCCAACCCACGTTCTGCTCATGTACATGTTACTATGGACTCTCAGTTTAGTTTTATTCTGGTCAGGAGGTCGTGTAAAGCAAGTTCCATACTCCTCTTTGAGTTTCAGATTGTCCCTACCAATTCCAAATTCCTGCACTAGCCATCTCAGTGTGTACTGATCAACTTTGGGACTATCCATGGCCCTGATATATCCTGATTCTCCTCTCTTATCATAGCAGCTGGTTTGGATCACACCATCCTCTCTCCCTTCAAAAAGATTTGACCACAAATCTTGTTCTTCAAGAGTGAATGAACTCTGCAAATCAAGCTTGAAGGCTGCTGCTTTCTGTTCTGGAATTTTATGGCTTTTTCTAAACATACACAAGCTTCCTCCAGGTTCAAAAACAACTTGTTGCAGGCCCTTAACAACTCTCAGATGCTCCACTAAGCTCCGCTGAAGACATACAATAGGTCTGATCAGAAACTCACAAGATAAACTCTTAAAACTATCACCTTGCTCAAAAGTAGAAAACACCAATTTAAGAGCTTTAGATGACCCTCCAGGAACTTCTTCTTCTTGTTTTGTTTGATCAGGCACGTGGCTACACTCAGCTTCTGCAACTTGTACTTCCTCCTCTAGCTTTAGACAAATAGTTGTTGGTTCTGATTCAGTTTCATGACTCTCCTCAATCTGTTTTATTGGTGAAGCTACTACAGAATCTTGCAGCTTTTCCTCAGGTGGGTGTATGTCAAGGGGTTTCAGTGTATCATAATCTTTCCTCCTTTGCTGATCTTGTACTAAAGCACTGACTGCTTGTTGTATCTCCTGCCTGATTACATCTTGAAACTGTTGGTTGTGCAAATAACCAAATTGATGAATTTTCTTTTGATCTCCATGTCCATAACAGACCTTTGGCTCAACTCTGAATGCTCTAGGGCGTGCCCTAACTGACCTTGATTGGCTATCTAACCTTTCCAAATCAAGTTGACCATACTTCTTGGCTACAAACCTTTTCTTCATGACAGCCTTCATCTCATACCAAGAAGAAATCTGTAACTCTCTACACTGTTTCCTTTTGTTAACCAGTTGATACCACCATTCAAGTGCATACCCATATAAGCCAGTAATTGCTATATGAACCTGCTTCTCTGTTGTGTACCTATGGCAGTGAAAAACAAAATCCACATCCTTTTCCCACTCTAGATATGTATTTGGATCAAACTCTCCATAGAAAGGTGGAACCTGGATAACTCTTTTTCTTCTTTGCAACAGCTCCCTTGTTGCTGGTTGTTTAGCCTTATCTTCCTGTTTTCTAAAATAAAACATAGTAGATTGCTGGATAATAGATGGAAGTCGTGACCTAGGTTAAAAAAAATGAAACCCTAGACCTTCAAGAGGCTCTGATACCACTTGGTGCGGCCCTGGAATGGCTGTCTCTCCCTGGATCACTTGAAGGGGGCGTGGGTGGATGATAGGTGATGGAGGTGGTCTTCTCCTTAGAACTATGAGCTGTTCTAAAGATGTTTTGCTACTCCTGAGACACAGGTTCACCCTGCTTGGTGTCTGGATGAATCACAGAAGATCACTCTTCTTATTGTGATAAAAGTTGTTCACTAAGAACAATGATAAGAAAGTCTCCAAGGAGACGGTTGTTGAGCCAACAAAGCTTCAGTTTATTCAATCAATGGTTCATGTTTACATGGAGGCTCGTGGCTACATAAATAATAGAGAAGAAAACGAAATCCTAAGCTAAAGAAAACCCTAAATCAAAACCCAATCGGTTTAGTGAAAACCATATCCTAATCCTATTGCTAATTGGTTTATAAATCACCAAACTTAATCCTAATTGGTTTACACTTAATAAAATCATAAATAACTTAAAATAAACCATCTTGGACGTACATAATCTTCTTGGGCCATTCATAATCCAAGCTGGCTTGTCTTTCCACTTTTTGGGCCGATAAAGGCCTTTTTCGAACAATTCTTGCTTGGGCTCGATCCATCTTGTTCCAGGTCCGACCAAGTTGCTTCTTATGCTCATTTGAATGATAAAGATCCTTCTCATGTTCCATTTCCAGCTCTGGTTCTTCATCTTCCATTTCCAACTCATTTCTCGCCCATGTCGGTTTGAACAGTGCATTTCTCGATCACACTGAATCACCCATTCCATTTCCTGTCCAACCAGCTTTCTTCCATCCATTTCCTGGTCAATAAGGTTGCATACTAGACGTCCATGTTGGTCCATAGTCATTCCTATCTTTATAAAGGCCTCATCAAGGCCCATAGCCTTCTCTCGGTCCAATACCTCATGAATAAGGCCAATAAGCTGTCCAATGAGTCCATTAAGATTTCCTGTGACCCAGTGCCTTTCAAGGACTTGCATTAGCTTCCAGGACATTAATTTGAAGCTTCTCCAGGTCGCACCATTATGTGTGTTTAGAGAAAGTCACAAAATTCTGGAACAGAAAGCAGCAGCCTTCAAGCTTGATTTACAAAATTCATTCACTTTTGAAGAACAAGATTTGTGGTCAAATCTTTTTGGAAGGGAGAGAGGATGGAATGATTCTAACTAGCTGCAGTAAACATAGAGGAAGAACAGGAGGCAACACATCCTTTATCAGCTTCATAACTGATCAGAACAAGCTGAGAAGAGATAAACAGGAACTGGTGGTGGTTAAAGGGGAGCCAGAACAGGAGGATGAGTATGGGGACCAAACCACACGACCTCCTGACCAGAGGGAGATTAAACTGAGAGTATATGGTCTTATGATCATGACTAGGACGTGTGTAGGATCATCCTGGAGAGGAGCAGTCAGCTTCAAACTCAACAAAGAGGAGGAATCATCTGCCTTTGAAGGTACCTACCTTGAGAAGAGTTCCAAGATGTTTTTGAGACATGAGAAAGGATTGCAGAGCTTTGTATTTGACCCTGGAAAGATTAGAGAAGTGAGGATATCTCTCAAGGCCATATCATGCAATCTGGTGTTGAGTGATCAGGGTTCTATCATCATACAGAGCTTGGATTTGAGGTCAAATCCTTTTGAAGGAGGAGGGGATGGTGTAGCCATGAGTAGAGACATTGGAGAGCTAAGTGAGTCTGATGAGGAAGAGTTACACATGAGAAGAGAAGAGCCAGACTTGACCAGAGAAGAGCTAGACTTGAGCAGGGAAGAGCAGACTTGAGCAGAGAAGGGCCAGACTTGTGGAGTGTACCAGTAACTCGTTCAAAGCTGAGAACACAAGAGGAGGGTCTCCAACACTTAGCCAAAAACGTGGGTAGTAGCCCAGGTGGAGAGATTCAAGATAAACCAGCTTGTTGGTTTAATTTAATTGCAATGTAATGGGTTTTAGTTAGTTGGGCTTTATTTAAATTAAACCAAGTCAATTAGGATTTTTAAAGTTAACCAATTTCAATTGGCTAGGAATTAGAATTAAACTAAACCATTTTGGTTTAGGATTAGGGTTTGCTGGAGTTTTCTTTATTTACTTTGTACGCAGCTTTCTTTGAAATAAATCGACATATTTTTCATCTTCTTTGTTTTGAGTTTTCTCTCAATTCTGCTGGTGTGTAACATCCAGCTTGGGTTTTCTGATTTGGTGTGTCATATCCAGACCAGAAGCCTTGGAGTATCAGGAGGCGAGCCATCTCTCTTGTGTCCCACATCAATCCACAAGCCTTGATACAGATCGAGTCTTTGATTCTCTGTTTGCAAGGATTATCTCTGTGATCCATCCTAGACACTAAGCAGGGTGATCCTGTGTCTGTGGAGCAGAAAGAAAAAAATCTTTATAGCATCCCATAGCTCTGAAGAGAAGACCATATTCATCATCAAAGCTTTTACCCACCTACAAGAGATCCAGGGAGAGACAGCCATACCCAGGCTGCACCAAGTGGTATCAGAGCCTCTTGAAGGTTAGGGTTTGAATTTTTCATCTGAGAGCGCGAGATCTATCAGTTACCATCAGATCTACAATGTCTTCTAGTGAGAGGAACAGAAAACTTAGGGAGATAGCTGTACTCAAAGCAAAAAGAGAGTATTGGCAAGAGATGAGAAGAATCAAGGAGCAGGCTGAGCTTGAGAGAGAGTATCAACTTGTCCAGGAAGCAAACAGGAGGGCACAACATGATTATTTTCACAGCCAAAAATTCCAAGAAGACCTGAGACAAAACTTGCTTCAAGCTTTCCAGGGTTTGATAGTAATTGAACCAACAAGACCAGATAGTAAGAGAAGGAAACCTACTGATCTAAAGCTGCATGAAGAAACTAAACAACTTGATGTTCAGCCACGACCAGAACAGGCTGAGAAGATGAAATTGGTGTTAGATAAGTCCCTTAACAAAGGCTTTGAAGGAAGTCTTAAACCTACTAAAGAGGAGTCATCAATCACAGTCAAAGGAGAGGGCAAACAAACTGAACCAGAATTTGTTATTCATTGTCAAGAAGATAGTTTGTCTGATCAGTTGGAACAAGAGGAGGATGCACATGTTGAGTGTGACCACGTGCCTCACCAAACAAAACAAGAAGATGGAGCTCTTGGAGGGTCACCTAAAGCCCCTGAAGTGGTGCTTTCAATAGTTGAGCAAGGTGATAACTTTAAGACATTATCTTGTGATTTACTAATCAGATCTGTGGGATGTCTTCAGTTCAATTTAGTGGAGCATCTGAGAGTTGTCCAGGGTCTGCAACAAGTTGTTTTTGAACCTGGAGGAAGCTTATGTGTGTTTAGAGAAAGTCACAAAATTCTGGAACAGAAAGCAGCAGCCTTCAAGCTTGATTTACAAAGTTCATTCACTTTTGAAGAACAAGATTTGTGGTCAAATCTTTTTGAAGGGAGAGAGGATGGTGTGGTCCAAACAAGCTGCTTTGGCAAGGATAAGGAGAGAAAGGCGTGGCTATATTCTGTAGACAATGACTTGCAAACTTGGATACATCATCTCAGGCCAGAACAACTTGTTATACATGCTAAGAACAGACCAAAGCTTAAGTGGAACTATGGTGATTATTTCACACGACCTCCAGACTCTCCAAAGGGGTTCTTGCAAGATCAGAAACGATCCTTGCTGGGTTCTTATGAGGCTAGGCTGAGGAATGGAAAAGGATGGCAGTGTTGGGTATTTGATCCAGGAGATGATCATGGATCTATTTGTTTACAAGTTTTGGATTTGAGGTCAAATCCTTTTAAAGGAGGAGGGGATGGTGTAGCCATGAGTAGAGACATTGGAGAGCTAAGTGAGTCTGATGAGGAGGAGCTACACATGAGAAGAGAAGAGCCAGACTTGACCAGAGAAGAGCTAGACTTGAGCAGGGAAGAGCAGACTTGAGCAGAGAAGGGCCAGACTTGTGGAGTGTACCAGTAACTCGTTCAAAGCTGAGAACACAAGAGGAGGGTCTCCAACACTTAGCCAAAAACGTGGGTAGTAGCCCAGGTGGAAAGATTCAAGATAAACCAGCTTGTTGGTTTAATTTAATTGCAATGTAATGGGTTTTAGTTAGTTGGGCTTTATTTAAATTAAACCAAGTCAATTAGGATTTTTAAAGTTAACCAATTTCAATTGGCTAGAAATTAGAATTAAACTAAACCATTCTGGTTTAGGATTAGGGTTGCTGGAGTTTTCTTTATTTACTTTGTACGCAGCTTTCTTTGAAATAAAATCGACATATTTTTCATCTTCTTTGTTTTGAGTTTTCTCTCAATTCTGCTGGTGTGTAATATCCAGCTTGGGTTTTCTGATTTGGTGTGTCATATCCAGACCAGAAGCCTTGGAGTATCAGGAGGCGAGCCATCTCTCTTGTGTCCCACATCAATCCACAAGCCTTGATACAGATCGAGTCTTTGATTCTCTGTTTGCAAGGATTATCTCTGTGATCCATCCTAGACACTAAGCAGGGTGATCCTGTGTCTGTGGAGCAGAAAGAAAAAAATCTTTAAAGCATCCCATAGCTCTGAAGAGAAGACCATATTCATCATCAAAGCTTTTACCCACCTACAAGAGATCCAGGGAGAGACAGCCATACCCAGGCTGCACCAAAATCTCATAGGAGTTGTGAGTAAGAAGATATCCCACTTTCTATCCAGATGATTCCAGATTAGCC
>NW_026618159.1:0-13472 GCF_000801105.2 Raphanus sativus
AGTGGTTCCCAAATAAAGCTTCTTAGATCGTGGTTCATCCTGGTTTATAAGAATCATGAAGATATTGCCATATGTCCGAACAGGCTAATCTGGAATCATCTGGATAGAAAGTGGGATATCTTCTTACTCACAACTCCTTATGAAGATTATTCAACTTCCTGGTTATTCTCCACTGATTAGTGGTTCCAAATAAAAGCTTCTTAGATCGTGGTTCATCCTGGTTTGATAAGAATCATGAAGATATTGCCATATGTCCCCCGAACAGGCTAATCTGGAATCATCTGGATAGAAGTGGGATATCTTCTTACTCACAACTCCTATGAGAGTTTATTTCAACTTCCTGGTTATTCTCCCACTGATTAGTGTTTCCCAAATAAGCTTCTTAGATCGTGGTTCATCCTGGTTTGATATAAGATCATGAAGATATTGCCATAATGTCCGAACGAGGCTAATCTGGAATCATCTGGATAGAAAGTGGGATAGTCTTCTTACTCCACAAACTCCTATGAGATTTTATTCAACTTCCTGGTTATTCTCACACTGATTAGTGGTTCCAAATACAAGCTTCTTAGATCGTGGTTCATCCTGGTTTGATAAGAATCATGAAGATATTGCCATATGCCGTGTTCGAACAGGCCAATCTGGAATCATCGGGATAGAAAAGTGGGATATCTGTCTTACTCACAACTCCTATGAGATTTATTCAACTTCCTGGTTATTCTCCACTGATTATTAGTGGTTCCAAATAAAGCTTCTTTAGATTCGTGGTTCATCCTGGTTTGAAAGAATCATGAAGATAATTGCCATATGTCCGAACAGGCTAATCTGGAATCAATCTGGAAGAAAGTGGATATTTCTTACTCAAAACTCCTAATGAGAATTTATTCAACTTCCTGGTTATTCTCCACTGATTAGTGGTTTCCAAATAAAGCTTCTTAGATTCGTGGTTCATCCTGGTTTGATAAGAATATGAAGATATTGCCCACTGTTCTCGAATCAGGCTAATCTGGAATATAAAGAAAAGTGGGATATCTTCTTACTCACAACTCCTATGAGATTTATTAAACTTCCTGGTTATTCTCCACTGATTAGTGGTTCCAAAAAAGCTAGATCGTGGTTCATCCTGGTTTGATAAGAATCATGAAGATAATTGCCATATGTCCGAACAGGCAATCTGGAATCAATCTGGATAGAAAGTGGGATATCTTCTTACTCACAACTCCTATGAGATTTATTCAACTTCCTGGTTATTCTCCACTGATTAGTGGTTCCAAATAAAGCTTCTTAGATCGTGGTTCATCCTGGTTTGATAAGAATCATGAAAGATATTGCCATATGTCCGAACAGGCTAATCTGGAATCATCTGGATAGAAAGTGGGATATCTTCTTACTCACAACTCCTATGAGATTTATTCAACTTCCTGGTTATTCTCCACTGATTAGTGGTTCCAAATAAAGCTTCTTAGATCGTGGTTCATCCTGGTTTGATAAGAATCATGAAGATATTGCCATATGTCCGAACAGGCTAATCTGGAATCATCTGGATAGAAAGTGGGATATCTTCTTACTCACAACTCCTATGAGATTTATTCAACTTCCTGGTTATTCTCCACTGATTAGTGGTTCCAAATAAAGCTTCTTAGATCGTGGTTCATCCTGGTTTGATAAGAATCATGAAGATATTGCCATATGTCCGAACAGGCTAATCTGGAATCATCTGGATAGAAAGTGGGATATCTTCTTACTCACAACTCCTATGAGATTTATTCAACTTCCTGGTTATTCTCCACTGATTAGTGGTTCCAAATAAAGCTTCTTAGATCGTGGTTCATCCTGGTTTGATAAGAATCATGAAGATATTGCCATATGTCCGAACAGGCTAATCTGGAATCATCTGGATAGAAAGTGGGATATCTTCTTACTCACAACTCCTATGAGATTTATTCAACTTCCTGGTTATTCTCCACTGATTAGTGGTTCCAAATAAAGCTTCTTAGATCGTGGTTCATCCTGGTTTGATAAGAATCATGAAGATATTGCCATATGTCCGAACAGGCTAATCTGGAATCATCTGGATAGAAAGTGGGATATCTTCTTACTCACAACTCCTATGAGATTTATTCAACTTCCTGGTTATTCTCCACTGATTAGTGGTTCCAAATAAAGCTTCTTAGATCGTGGTTCATCCTGGTTTGATAAGAATCATGAAGATATTGCCATATGTCCGAACAGGCTAATCTGGAATCATCTGGATAGAAAGTGGGATATCTTCTTACTCACAACTCCTATGAGATTTATTCAACTTCCTGGTTATTCTCCACTGATTAGTGGTTCCAAATAAAGCTTCTTAGATCGTGGTTCATCCTGGTTTGATAAGAATCATGAAGATATTGCCATATGTCCGAACAGGCTAATCTGGAATCATCTGGATAGAAAGTGGGATATCTTCTTACTCACAACTCCTATGAGATTTATTCAACTTCCTGGTTATTCTCCACTGATTAGTGGTTCCAAATAAAGCTTCTTAGATCGTGGTTCATCCTGGTTTGATAAGAATCATGAAGATATTGCCATATGTCCGAACAGGCTAATCTGGAATCATCTGGATAGAAAGTGGGATATCTTCTTACTCACAACTCCTATGAGATTTATTCAACTTCCTGGTTATTCTCCACTGATTAGTGGTTCCAAATAAAGCTTCTTAGATCGTGGTTCATCCTGGTTTGATAAGAATCATGAAGATATTGCCATATGTCCGAACAGGCTAATCTGGAATCATCTGGATAGAAAGTGGGATATCTTCTTACTCACAACTCCTATGAGATTTATTCAACTTCCTGGTTATTCTCCACTGATTAGTGGTTCCAAATAAAGCTTCTTAGATCGTGGTTCATCCTGGTTTGATAAGAATCATGAAGATATTGCCATATGTCCGAACAGGCTAATCTGGAATCATCTGGATAGAAAGTGGGATATCTTCTTACTCACAACTCCTATGAGATTTATTCAACTTCCTGGTTATTCTCCACTGATTAGTGGTTCCAAATAAAGCTTCTTAGATCGTGGTTCATCCTGGTTTGATAAGAATCATGAAGATATTGCCATATGTCCGAACAGGCTAATCTGGAATCATCTGGATAGAAAGTGGGATATCTTCTTACTCACAACTCCTATGAGATTTATTCAACTTCCTGGTTATTCTCCACTGATTAGTGGTTCCAAATAAAGCTTCTTAGATCGTGGTTCATCCTGGTTTGATAAGAATCATGAAGATATTGCCATATGTCCGAACAGGCTAATCTGGAATCATCTGGATAGAAAGTGGGATATCTTCTTACTCACAACTCCTATGAGATTTATTCAACTTCCTGGTTATTCTCCACTGATTAGTGGTTCCAAATAAAGCTTCTTAGATCGTGGTTCATCCTGGTTTGATAAGAATCATGAAGATATTGCCATATGTCCGAACAGGCTAATCTGGAATCATCTGGATAGAAAGTGGGATATCTTCTTACTCACAACTCCTATGAGATTTATTCAACTTCCTGGTTATTCTCCACTGATTAGTGGTTCCAAATAAAGCTTCTTAGATCGTGGTTCATCCTGGTTTGATAAGAATCATGAAGATATATTGCCATATGTCCGAACAGGCTAATCTGGAATCATCTGGATAGAAAGTGGGATATCTTCTTACTCACAACTCCTATGAGATTTATTCAACTTCCTGGTTATTCTCCACTGATTAGTGGTTCCAAATAAAGCTTCTTAGATCGTGGTTCATCCTGGTTTGATAAGAATCATGAAGATATTGCCATATGTCCGAACAGGCTAATCTGGAATCATCTGGATAGAAAGTGGGATATCTTCTTACTCACAACTCCTATGAGATTTATTCAACTTCCTGGTTATTCTCCACTGATTAGTGGTTCCAAATAAAGCTTCTTAGATCGTGGTTCATCCTGGTTTGATAAGAATCATGAAGATATTGCCATATGTCCGAACAGGCTAATCTGGAATCATCTGGATAGAAAGTGGGATATCTTCTTACTCACAACTCCTATGAGATTTATTCAACTTCCTGGTTATTCTCCACTGATTAGTGGTTCCAAATAAAGCTTCTTAGATCGTGGTTCATCCTGGTTTGATAAGAATCATGAAGATATTGCCATATGTCCGAACAGGCTAATCTGGAATCATCTGGATAGAAAGTGGGATATCTTCTTACTCACAACTCCTATGAGATTTATTCAACTTCCTGGTTATTCTCCACTGATTAGTGGTTCCAAATAAAGCTTCTTAGATCGTGGTTCATCCTGGTTTGATAAGAATCATGAAGATATTGCCATATGTCCGAACAGGCTAATCTGGAATCATCTGGATAGAAAGTGGGATATCTTCTTACTCACAACTCCTATGAGATTTATTCAACTTCCTGGTTATTCTCCACTGATTAGTGGTTCCAAATAAAGCTTCTTAGATCGTGGTTCATCCTGGTTTGATAAGAATCATGAAGATATTGCCATATGTCCGAACAGGCTAATCTGGAATCATCTGGATAGAAAGTGGGATATCTTCTTACTCACAACTCCTATGAGATTTATTCAACTTCCTGGTTATTCTCCACTGATTAGTGGTTCCAAATAAAGCTTCTTAGATCGTGGTTCATCCTGGTTTGATAAGAATCATGAAGATATTGCCATATGTCCGAACAGGCTAATCTGGAATCATCTGGATAGAAAGTGGGATATCTTCTTACTCACAACTCCTATGAGATTTATTCAACTTCCTGGTTATTCTCCACTGATTAGTGGTTCCAAATAAAGCTTCTTAGATCGTGGTTCATCCTGGTTTGATAAGAATCATGAAGATATTGCCATATGTCCGAACAGGCTAATCTGGAATCATCTGGATAGAAAGTGGGATATCTTCTTACTCACAACTCCTATGAGATTTATTCAACTTCCTGGTTATTCTCCACTGATTAGTGGTTCCAAATAAAGCTTCTTAGATCGTGGTTCATCCTGGTTTGATAAGAATCATGAAGATATTGCCATATGTCCGAACAGGCTAATCTGGAATCATCTGGATAGAAAGTGGGATATCTTCTTACTCACAACTCCTATGAGATTTATTCAACTTCCTGGTTATTCTCCACTGATTAGTGGTTCCAAATAAAGCTTCTTAGATCGTGGTTCATCCTGGTTTGA
This sequence comes from Raphanus sativus, assembly GCF_000801105.2. Lineage (NCBI taxonomy): Eukaryota > Viridiplantae > Streptophyta > Magnoliopsida > Brassicales > Brassicaceae > Raphanus > Raphanus sativus. The sequence goes on from NW_026618159.1 coordinate 5,208, forward strand.
TAAGAATCATGAAGATATTGCCATATGTCCGAACAGGCTAATCTGGAATCATCTGGATAGAAAGTGGGATATCTTCTTACTCACAACTCCTATGAGATTTATTCAACTTCCTGGTTATTCTCCACTGATTAGTGGTTCCAAATAAAGCTTCTTAGATCGTGGTTCATCCTGGTTTGATAAGAATCATGAAGATATTGCCATATGTCCGAACAGGCTAATCTGGAATCATCTGGATAGAAAGTGGGATATCTTCTTACTCACAACTCCTATGAGATTTATTCAACTTCCTGGTTATTCTCCACTGATTAGTGGTTCCAAATAAAGCTTCTTAGATCGTGGTTCATCCTGGTTTGATAAGAATCATGAAGATATTGCCATATGTCCGAACAGGCTAATCTGGAATCATCTGGATAGAAAGTGGGATATCTTCTTACTCACAACTCCTATGAGATTTATTCAACTTCCTGGTTATTCTCCACTGATTAGTGGTTCCAAATAAAGCTTCTTAGATCGTGGTTCATCCTGGTTTGATAAGAATCATGAAGATATTGCCATATGTCCGAACAGGCTAATCTGGAATCATCTGGATAGAAAGTGGGATATCTTCTTACTCACAACTCCTATGAGATTTATTCAACTTCCTGGTTATTCTCCACTGATTAGTGGTTCCAAATAAAGCTTCTTAGATCGTGGTTCATCCTGGTTTGATAAGAATCATGAAGATATTGCCATATGTCCGAACAGGCTAATCTGGAATCATCTGGATAGAAAGTGGGATATCTTCTTACTCACAACTCCTATGAGATTTATTCAACTTCCTGGTTATTCTCCACTGATTAGTGGTTCCAAATAAAGCTTCTTAGATCGTGGTTCATCCTGGTTTGATAAGAATCATGAAGATATTGCTATGTGATTTTAATGAAGATTAAAAGAGGTTGTGATGAGAATTAAGAACAAGTGTGAGTAATTAGTATCAAACCGAGAGAGAGAGAGATAAGAGAGAGAGGAGTGTTGCGAGAGTTTAAGAGAGAAAGAGATAAGAGGAATTCATATTTCCTTAGATTGATTAATTGTGTGATACAACCTATTTAAAGGCAAACAAGACATTGCAACTTGCAATGAGGTAAATAATAAACAATGAGAGGAAGTACAGAAAAGATTAAACAATGAGGAGTGAGTTCTGGCGTGGTCAGGCTCGTGCAGCTGAGGGAAAGTGACAGCTCCCAACGGTTCACTCTGCCTTGATCTTCCTTAGCCAGCCCGTGACTCTTCTCCAACGTCTCTCTCTCTTTGTGTCGACATCCTTCACATTTCTAGTACATTTAAATCATGTGCTTCTTATGTCTAAGTCCTCAACGTGCCTTGCAAGCCACGTTAGGGTAGATCACACATGTTGCACTAAAACTGCACCATTGATCATTCTCATGCATGTCTGTTCTCTCCTTCATAGTCTTGTATCTTGCTTCATGTCAACACTCCCCCTCAAGCTTGACCATAGGGATTGATCAAGCTTGGAAACCATGAAGCATTCCCTCATTAAAACCTTTACTTGGAAAAACCACTTGGGATAAAAACCAAGCAAAGGAAAAAGAGTAGAATCCTTCATGGCTAAGGGGATCAGTGACAAGTGAGGTCTATGAGTCCAAGCTTAGGATGAATGAACTCACAAACCTTGCTACTGGCTGCCTTGGTGAAGATATCAGCTAGTTGATCCTCACTCCTAGTATAGCATGGAAGTATCACTAGCTGCTCCACTGCTTGTCTCACTTTGTGGCAGTCCACTTCTATATGCTTAGTCCTCTCATGAAAGACTGAGTTGCTTGCAATGTGTATGGCTGCTTGGTTGTCACAATGCATGGTCATTGGTGTACTGATCTCAATGCCCAAATCCTTGAGTAGACCCTTGATCCATATCAGTTCACTGGTAAGTTTCCTCATTGCTCTATATTCTGCTTCAGCACTTGAGCAAGACACCACTTTTTGCTTCTTGCTTTTCCATGTGACCAGATTCCCTCCAATGAATGTACAATAACCTGTGGTTGATCTTCTATCTACTCTGTCTCCAGCCCAATCAGCATCACAATACCCCACAACTTCAGTGCTCTTGTTACACGCCATCCAAACTCCTTGACCTGGCGCCTCTCTTAAGTATCTCAAGATCCTTTCTACCATGTTCCAATGATGCACCTTAGGAGCTCCCATGTGTTGACTCACTTGATTCACAGCAAAGCACACATCTGGTCTGGTAATGGTCAAGTAGATGAGCTTGCCCACCATTCTTCTATACTTCTTGACATCTTGAAATGGAGTAGCTTCATACTCCCCCTCTCGCAGCACCTTGTAGCCTTCTTCCAATGGTGTTTTGGCCTGTCTACTTCCAATGGTTCCTGCCTCATTCAAGATATCAAGTGTGTACTTCCTTTGAGATATGAACAGCCCCTCTTTAGAGCGGCAAAATTCAATCCCTAGGAAGTACTTTAACTCTCCCAAATCCTTAATATCAAAAGTAGATTTGAGAAAAGATTTAGTTGAGAGGATACCTTCCTTGTTGCTACCAGTGATGATTATGTCATCAACATATACCAGTATGACTATGATGCCTTCCTTGCTGGTGAGAGTGAAGAGAGAATGGTCTGCTTGAGACTTCACAAAGCCTCTTCCATTCAATGTTGAGCTTAGCTTGTGGTACCATGCTCTTGGAGATTGTTTCAATCCGTAGATGGCCTTCCTGAGTCTAAGCACATTTCCTGGTTTCACCATGTCTTCAAGGCCAGGAGGAGGTCTCATGTATACTTCATCATCTAACTCTCCTTGAAGAAATGCATTCTTCACATCCATTTGCCACAAGTCCCACTCCAAGTTGACCGCAAGTGAGAGTAGAATTCTTATGGTGTGCAGTTTTGCCACTGGTGCAAATGTATCCAAGTAATCTTCACCATATACTTGAGTGTAGCCTCTTGCCACCAGTCTGGTTTTCTTCCTCTCTGGCTTTCCATTGGCTCCATACTTGATTGTGAAGAGAAGCCGGCTTGTCACTGCTTTCTTCCCTTTGGGAAGCTCACTTTCAAAGTATGTTCCATTCTTTTCCATAGCTCCCATCTCATCTCCAACAGATGCTCCCCACTCCTCATCTTGCATAGCTTCCTCATATGTCTTTGGAATCCATTCTTGATCCAATTCAGTGATGAAAGCTTGATGCTCTGCTGGGTAGTGAGCTAGTGAGCATACTGCACTAATGGGATGTGCCACAGCTTTAGCATTGAAGTAAACCCTTGTGTTGATCCAATCTGAGGCTGGTCTCCTGTTCCTTGTACTCCTTCTCAAGGTTTGTATCTGATCAGCTTGATTGTTGTCACTTGGTTCCTCATGAGTTTCAGTGGCTGCTTGTGGTTGTGATTCCATCTCTTCTTGATCATGAGATACTCCTGAGTTCTCTTCAGGCTGAGCTTGCGCAGATTGATCATCTCCATGGCCCCCTTCATGATCATGATGAGATACTCCACCATCTTCTACTACTTCTTCAGCAGCCTGAGTGGGGGTCTCCCTGACCTTTTCTGGTTCCTTTGGTAGACTGATGCCAAGTCTCTCCATAATGATTCTCAGGTTGTTAGCTCTATCAGTGGCTGATTGAGAAAGATCCTTGAGTTCATCCCAACTCTTTTCATCATAGTAGCCTGTTGATTCCATGAACTTAACATCCCTTGATACCAGAACTCTTCTAGTCTCTGGTACATAACATTTGTAACCCTTCTGGTGAGTTGAATACCCAATGAACATTGCCTTTCTACTCTTGGCCTCCAGCTTGTTTCTAAGCTCTCCTGGAATCAAAACAAAACACACACACCCCAAACACACGCAAGTGATCTATGGATGACTTAGTTTTGTTCAATACCTCATATGGAGTGGCATTGTGAAGAATTCTTGTTGGCGTGCGGTTGATAAGATAAGCAGCAGTAACCACTGCATCTCCCCAAAACCTCTTAGGCACATTTGAGTGAAACATCATGCTCCTGGCCACTTCCATCAAGTGTCTATTCTTCCTTTCTGCCACACCATTTTGTTGAGGTGTGTAAGGACAGCTGGTTTGGTGTATGATTCCGTGAGAAGCTAAGTGTTGTTTGAAGGCTGTGCTAGTGTATTCACCACCATTATCTGATCTAAGAATTTTAATCTTAACATTGAAATGGTTAGTGACATAATTCTGAAAGTTTTTAAAGGCTTCTAGCACCCTATCTTTTGATTGCAACAAAGTGATCCAAGTGTACTTAGACTTTTCATCTATAAAAGTCACAAAGTACTTATGCTGTTCTCTAGATGCACATGGAGCAGTCCATACATCAGAATGGATTAAATCAAAGCAATTATCATAGATGGTCATTGATTTAGGAAACACATTTCTACAATGTTTTCCTAATATACAAGGCCTCACAATCACTTTTAAAAGAAATACTAGGCAACAGGATGTTCAAAGCATGAGAATGAGGATGTCCTAGTCTAGCATGCCATATTACATCTTTAGGGAATTCAGAAACAGAATTAAAATAGCAAGATAAATCAGAAGCTGGTCTTGTGTCCTCAAGCAAGTACAAGTCTCCCTTGGTAACACCTTTGCCAAGCAACTTACTAGAATCAATATCCTGAAAATACACACTGTTAGGCCTGAAAGTAACTTGACAATTCAAATCATTAGTTACTCTTTTAACTGACAGCAAGTTAGATGCAAATGTGGGCATATAAAAAGCTTTAGACACTTTGTCAAACAGTTTGAGATCACCAACTCCTTCTATTGGAATTTTATCTCCATTGGCTATCATCACATTTCCTAAGGCAGGTTCAATGTTTTTAATCAAGCTTAAATCACTAATCATATGGTGTGATGCACCAGAATCAATAATCAGAGGTTTAGCAGTTTTAAAAACACTCATAGAACTACCAACAGTGTGATATGCACTAAGAGAAGTACCAAGAGTTTTAGGTATACCAGATTCTTTTAGGGCCTTGATGAAAGCACTTAAGTCAGACTTTGTGATGATCTCATCTAGATTGGCCCTTGGTGTAGCATACACTGATGCAGAGGTCATGGCACTCCCCACGCCACTGCTGCTTGCTCCCATAGGGTGTGGTGTGGTTGGCTCTGCTCCATCAGTTGAGAGATTGGCTCTTGCATCCTGATGCTGGGGCGAGTCTCTCTGAACTTGTTTGGCTTCAAGTGGGGATGAAGAAGCCAGCACTTGTCCTTTAGGTGACCTCTCTTCTTGCAATGGTCACAGATCAAGGCTTTCTTCTCCTCTTGCTTGTATGCCTTGTTAGCCACAGCTTCTTCAGCTTGGTGTGCCATGTTTAGGTCTCCTTTGTTACCAAACAGCCCACTGATCCTTCCTCCTTCTGGATTTGAGCACATACTTCATCCAGGTCAGGGAGCTTGTCAGATCTCAAGATGTGCTTAATCAAGCTACCATAAGATGGACTGAGAGTGAGTAGCAGTCCAAACACTTTATCCTCTTCACGCCTGGTTAAGAGAGTGGTAGGATCAGTTGTGTGTGGCCTTAGTATCTCCATCTCTGCCCAAAGAGACCTGAACTTGCCAAAGTGAGGTTGAAACTCCCCATCTCCTTGGTTGAGAGCGCCAATGGCCCTTTTCACTTCAAATACTCTAGTGAGGTTGGAAACATTTCCATACACTTTGTAGAGAGTATCCCACAGCTGCTTGGTAGTCTCACAGTATGAGTAAGACTCCATTATTGCTGGTTCAAGAGAGCTGAGGAGAGCTGAGAGCACCATGAGATCTTCTTGATTCCATTTGTCTTCATCAGCTATCACCACCACCTCTTTTCCATCTTCTCCTTGAGTGGTTTGTTTTGGAGTAGCCTCTGTTGTGGCATACTTCCATAAACCTCTTCCACCAAGAGCTCTCTTCACCATCCTTGCCCAAAAGAGGTAGTTAACCCCCTTCAAGGTCACAGGTATGTTGAGATGTTTGTTGTTGTTGTTGTTGCTTTCTTCCATTTTCTTCAACTCGCCAAGAACACTTCAAGAACAGGAGAGAGAAATTTTTGAAAGAAAGAGATTTAAAACAAGAACAGAGTGTTTGCGGAAGTTAGATTTGGTTTGAAGAGCTTTGTTGCTCTGATACCATGTGATTTTATGAAGATTAAAAGAGGTTTGTGATGAGAATTAAGAACAAGTGTGAGTAATTAGTATCAAACCGAGAGAGAGAGAGAGAGAGAGATAAGAGAGAGAGGAGTGTTGCGAGAGTTTAAGAGAGAAAGAGATAAGAGGAATTCATATTTCCTTAGATTGATTAATTGTGTGATACAACCTATTTAAAGGCAAACAAGACATTGCAACTTGCAATGAGGTAAATAATAAACAATGAGAGGAAGTACAGAAAAGATTAAACAATGAGGAGTGAGTTCTGGCGTGGTCAGGCTCGTGCAGCTGAGGGAAAGTGACAGCTCCCAACGGTTCACTCTGCCTTGATCTTCCTTAGCCAGCCCGTGACTCTTCTCCAACGTCTCTCTTCTCTTTGTGTCGACATCCTTCACATTTCTAGTACATTTAAATCATGTGCTTCTTATGTCTAAGTCCTCAACGTGCCTTGCAAGCCACGTTAGGGTAGATCACACATGTTGCACTAAAACTGCACCATTGATCATTCTCATGCATGTCTTGTTCTCTCCTTCATAGTCTTGTATCTTGCTTCATGTCAACACACATCTCCATAGTCCTGTAATATGTACTCAAAACCACTCGGTAACTCCGGTGCAATGTCAGAAAAAGTTAGTAAAGCTCCCTTAAAAACAAACAAGATCATAGATTGGTTCAAGTGTGCTGCTTTCCGGAGATCACTAGATTTAGCACTTAGAAGAATACCTTTTATTTGTTTCTCTGATGCTGGTACCTTGTCCTTGTCTTCTTTCCTCCTAAGTTTGAGTTGGACTTGATCATGGTGTACTTCTTGTGGTGAGAGAGGAGCAAGAACAATCTTCTTATCTCTGTGAGTGAATGAGTGGCGATTAGTAAAGCCATCATGAATCACCTTTTTGTCATATTGCCATGGCTTCCCTAGCAGGATGTGACTTGTGTCCATAGGTAGGACATCACAAACAATCTCATCTTGGTACCTCCCAATAGTAATAGGGACCATTACTTGCTCAGTCACCTTCAGTTCCCCTTGATCATTCAACCACTGAAGTAGATAAGGCCTAGGATGCTTTCCAGTCTTCAACCCAAGCTTTTCCACAAGCGCCTCACTTGCAACGTTGGTACAACTCCCACCATCAATAACCAAACTACAGACCTTGTCATAGACTGTGCAGCGAGTGTGGAAGAGATTTTCTCTTTGATCAGTCTCCTCTGGTTTGAACTGGACTTGAAGAGATCTTCTTGCAACCAGGAGCTGTCCGTTAACTGGATAATCAATCTGTTCTTCCTCTGATGCAACAGCTGGTTCTTCTTCTGAAACGACTTCACCATTATCTAAGAGGATCATGACTTTCTTGTTAGTACACTCATTGGCATAATGCCCAATGCCATGGCACTTGAAACACTTCACATCTCTGGATCTCGTGGTGGTTGATTTTCCCTTATCATCCTGCTGACTTCCCTTGAGATCTTCCTTCTTCATCCATGGTTTCTCTTCTTTGGTAGTGGTCGGCTTGTAGTTGTTGCCATAGGAGCCCTTGGTTGGATTCTTCCTCTTTAGCTGTTGTTCTATAAGGATGGACTTGTGTAACAACTCAAAGATATCCTCATACTCATACATCTCTATGCGATCCTGAATGTCTCTGCTCAACCCAGCCTGGAAACGTGCCATGGTAGCCTCAGCTGATTCAGCTACTCCACCCTTAAGCATAAGAGTTTCCATCTCCTGATAGTATTCTTCTACTCCCCTCGTGCCTTGGGTAAGTCTCCTGAGTTTTTGATGCACCTCTTTCCCATAATAACTTGGCACAAAACGTTTCTTCATAAGAGTCTTGAGTTCATACCAGGATGCAACTTGTGCTTCTCCAGTCCTCCTTCTTGTAGTAACAATCTGATCCCACCAATGCAAGGCATAACCATTGAACTCAGTTACAGCAAGCCTCACCTTCTTCTTTTCCGAATAATCTTGGCAGTCAAACACCAATTCAATCTTCTTCTCCCAATCAAGATAGTCATCAGGGTTGCTAGTGCCTCCAAATAATAGAAACTCTCCCGAGGATTACACTCGAAGGTTGGTGATGGATAGACTTTGATCGAGAAAACGACCAAAGGAAGGTGGAA
>NW_026618160.1:0-13470 GCF_000801105.2 Raphanus sativus
AAATTTCAAAAATGACTAAAAACTAAAATAGTTCATATCTTTTATAAAACAGAAAATATTTTTCGTTAGTATAATTTAATAATAAATAAACTTTGACTCTTATTTAAAGTAAATAAATAGTTAAAACTATTTTAAAGAGAAATTAATATTTAAAAACAGATTATTTTGATTAGAGTCCTGAAAATCTCAAGACCGACTCTGGCTCTGTGCACAAATACTGAAATTATAAATAAGACAAAATTAATAAACATAGGAGATAAGAAAGACAAAACAAAACACTTCAGAAATCCCACTATCTTGTCCCTAGAACGGAAGGAGACACGCGTGTCATGGCCGCCTCTTCCCTATTTAATATTTGAATGCAACAAATCAATTAACAAGGTAAATTAACGTATTATTGCTCGAACATTTTCTGTATAATTTTTTTAATATAGTACAATTTAAATAAAATCCCATTTATTATTGTTTCCAAAATTCCACAACAACGAGCCACCTCCCTACGTCAATACTATTCCTGTTCCATGCAATCAATAAATATCCTCTGTTTACTTGTACTAGTATTTTCAAATTTCTATTTTATCTGGTTACAATTTACACTATTTGACATTTTGAACTACATAGTCCAATACATACTCAATACTATGTATTTAAGTTTGTATAACGTAATATAATTTAGAAACGATCATTCAAGGAGCTAACGAATAAGAAACTGGCATAGACTTTTTACGAAATAAATTGTGAATTGGGGAATATGCAATACTGAACTAAAACATTAAAAGAAGAATTAAAATCATTTTGTTATACTATATAGAAATTAATTTTATAACCGTCCAATGGAAAGAGCCGACGAGCTTATTAAAATAAGGTGCATTAGCGTATTTAACACTAATATTTAATTCCGTCCAAACAACAAAGACTCATTTAATAATAAAGACTATTTTAGCTATATGTGTATATATTAAATTGTCAGGGAAGGTGAGATTGTTGTCTCTGTCTTAGAATATATAGAGAGAAAACGAAAAGTAGAAGTAAGAAAAATATATATGCGAAAGTGGTTAGAGATTAGTGTCGGTGGTTTTTTTGAACTTCTCTTTTGCAGTTTCGTGTTCCTCTCATCTCTTCTTGGCCCACGTGTTCATCAGTCTCCCTCCGCATGTAATCGCTTCGCCGTCAACTTCACATCTTCTTGCCTTCTCTAAATCTTTCTGCTTATAAGAAAGTCTCTAGATCGGAAAGAAAGTTGATATTCTTTCGTTGTTTTATGTTTTTGGAATAGTGATGGAAAGTGGCGGCGGCTGTTCCTACTTCGGCGGTTGCGACGGCGAGGAAGAGAGAGAAACCGTATAAAGGGATAAGGAAGGAAGTGGGGGAAGTGGGGGAGTGGCGGAGATAAGAGAGCCTAACAAACGGTCGAGGATCTGGCTTGGCTCTTACTCAACTCCCGAGGCGGCGGCGAGAGCTTACGACACGGCGGTGTTCTATCTCCGAGGTCCGTCTGCTCGGCTTAATTTCCCGGAGCTTTTAGCCGGCGTTAAGGTAGCGGGAGGAAACGGCTGTGGGGATATGTCGGCGGCTTACATAAGGAGAAAAGCGGCGGAGGTTGGAGCGCAAGTGGATGCGTTAGAAGCGGCGGGAGGGAATCGTCAGCATCTCATCAACAATATCAACGTGGGTAATCATGATTACGTGGATGATGATCATAGTGTTAATCATAGTGATTATCGTCTTAACGATGGTCAGCATGAGTGTACTAGTAAGGAAGGGTTTAAGAGGTGTAACGCGTCATGGGAAGCGGTCGATTAAACAAGTTACCGGACCCGGAAACTTCAGATGACGATTAGGAAGGGAATCCACTTAAAACCAAACCAAAAAAAAACAAAAACGTTGTAGAAGTAAGATTTTTAGAGAATGTTTGTCTTTATGATGCGCGGAGGTTGCTAACATGCACCTCTTTACTGAGTTTGTGATTACTGATTTTTACTACTGCTACTATTAGTGTAATGATATGTTTCCATAAATAGTTTTCACTCGATCACTCCTTTCTAAATTTAAATCATCGTAAAAGTGTTAAATGTTTGGTTGTGTTCAAACTCTTCAGTACAGTGAGTATGATGTCATGTACAGTATATAAAATTCGGATGGAAACACGTCGGTGAATGGATAGCAACAGAAGAAGCAGTATACTTAAGGAAACAGAAGTGAGTGTTTCGAGTTAAGAGATGGGGCAGCCGAGTCGCAGAGTGTCCTACAAAGCAAATATGGTAAGTGGGTCTACTTTAACTTGTCTGATCTTAACAACTAAAGCTCTGTCTCTATTATCCAAGTTCTAACTGCTAAAGTCATTTTTAAATTTTGTTTTTTATAAATTAATATAATTTGAAAAGCATTATTGGATTGAGAATCAAATACCAAAAGAATCTGATAACCTACCTATCAAACAAAAAGAGAGCTGATCTGTAAGAAAAAAAAGTAAGTAGTGTACTTACCACTTACCAGACAGACTTCACAAAAGCTGAGTTCCTTGTGACCGACATAAGATGCGGAACTCTTGTAATACAAGTTAATATAATTCTAGTACAAGGTACACTGTTGAGCACTCACTCTTATTATCTGGATAATGTTTGTTCCATGTTGATTTCCTCTCTACAACCTATTTTCTTGGTTTTGTTTGTATCTTATTCAAGCGTTCCTATCACCAGCGCGCTTTATTTGAAGTGCAGCTCTAACCACGTTACCTCTTGTGATAATACCAACCTTTTATTTGGAGGAATATATAAAAAGGATAAGCGATGCATAAGAAAGATTATGCAACTTAAACTTAAGTGTGAGATGGGTAGAATGTTAAATCTCCTTACCAATTTTCCATGGGAATCTACCACAGGGAGCCTGCGATATTTGGTCTCGAGCAAGATTCTAGTGGGAAACAGAAACAAGAATATCAAGTTAGGGAAGGGTGAACATAATTGACGGCACTGAAAATAAAGTAAAGACAGTAACTTAGCAGCATCTTCGAGGTTGGTATTTTCCTCAACAACAACTGGAGCTGGTGTCATTAAATCTCCAACAAGCTTCCCATTGGTTTTGCTCAGTAGCTTTTGCACTGCATTGAAAGTCTGCAATTTTTTTAATCAGATCAACATGATACAATACAAGAACATTACAAGATACAGAATGCATAGAAACAATTTATTGAGAAGTTTTATTATGTCAAACATTTAATCCACTTGCACAGAGTTCTGTCTACTTAAACTAGAGATATGAGTTGAAGGCAATTAGATGAAATTATGTGCAATGGTAATTGAGTCAATTAATCAGAAAAACTTCGTAGTAAAGTCCAATTCACACAATCTACTGCTGGTAACGTGAGAGAAACATAAGAATGAGTGATCTGAAAATCATTCAGGGTTAAAATTGTTAATAATAAAAGAGAGGGCCACATACTTTCCAGGTGCTGTCAACCTCAGGGAACATGGCATTTTCTGTACTTCCACTACCTGTATGATAAGCAAGAAAAAACAGTAAATAAGATTTCAAAAGGGGTGTTCCAAAAAAAAAAATTCAAAGGTTAAGAGAAGAAGCTTTTTGATCATTTCACAATTGAGCGTGCTATCTAGAAACAAATGAGACACAAGATCATCATCATAACACTGATATTTTATCTTATACCACCATGTGATCAAATAGCTTTCATCTTTCTCCACCAAATCAAAATATCTTTGCAAACAAAGGAAACCAAATACACTGAGGAGGTTGTTAGACGGCCCATTTACCAGAGATGGAGTCCAGAGCCAACAAATCATAATCTGAAACAAGCCCAACCTGCAGCAACAATGATTAGGTTTGGACTCATGTGAACCTCTATGAGTAGGCATACAAAGGTGGATACTAACCAGCTTCCAGTCTTGGTCGATCACAGGAATCCTGTAATCCTATTCTCACAAGGATTTCTAGAGCTGTTAAGAAGGGAACAAAAGAGTTGTTACAAAATTGAATCACAAAACACAGCATTGCATGTTCCAAGCAATCTGTTACCCTATGTTGCACACCGAGAGGGATACATGAACAGAAACGAGGACGGAAAACAGTAAAAAAATTTAAAAAAATATGGACACAGTACGGCAATATATATAAATATTCTCATAAAATTTTATTTTGAATTAATATAGATATATGTGACATAACAACACATCAGTTCTTGGCTACAGTAACAGTCATTTTGTAATTAATTTTATAATTCAACATATGAGTGATACCTTCATCAACAGTGGTGGTAGGTTTGACCACATGCAAGTCATCCTTCTTAGTCATGACTCACCAACAGTGTACACTCCACTTCTTGGCTACAGTAACATTCAAAAAAGTACATCCTATAAGCTCAAACCAAACCCTTTGGTTACTTGTACAACACTTTAGTCAATCCAATTCTATAAATCAAATGCACAAATGTCGTCACTATCTCATTGTTCAACTTGCACCATGTTCGATCATAGTGAATAGAGACGAATCTAATAACCTAACACAACCTGATCTATCACAATTCCCAAAAACCTAAGACGCAAAAGAGCATACCGAAGAGGACTTCGCCGTTACGTGGCGCCGGCGGAGGAAGCTGAAGGACCTCGGAGTTGGAGAGGGAGCTGAGAGTGGGGGAGAAGGTGGAGTTGATGGAGAGGAATCTCGGCGGGAAAAGAGTTGGAGAAGAAGCCGAGAGCGGTGCGCGTAGGCGCGTGATGGAGAGTGGACAAGCATGGACGACGGCGTCCATCGAACGTCGGAGGGAAAGATCGCCGGAAGTGATAAGAGTTGGAAAGAGAGAGAGAGAGAGAGATCACGATATCTCTGCGTTTGTATTGGGAAAAGCGAAGAACCGTGACTATCTCTTTTTTTTCTTTCTTTTTAATTCATTTAACCAAAACGGTTTATGTTTCAAACCGATAAATTAAAGAAATTCGAACCAGGCACACACCTTTACGTACTTTTTAAATTGGATCTTTATTAGTTTGTTGGTTTTGGGCCAGAAAACTTCAAACTTTTTTTGATTGGGTGAAATTGAAAAATTTGAAGGCTTCATACCGCCAATACAAAATGACGGATCCATTCAGACAGATAATTTTTGTTTAGTTTAACGTGGTTCATAGTACTCAAAGGATCTTTTTGACCAATTACACGAATGATCTTGCCTTCGATGACACTCAATTTGTTGCTTTTATAATCGCTCAAGTTGTTTACGTGGTCCTTCGAATTTTCTATGATATATTGGCTTGTTAATGACTTCACTGAGTTTATAATATTCTAACTATTAATTTTTTTTCGTCTACGTCAAAACTAATAAAAAGTTAAAAAACACATCAATGTCATTTTGTTCACCAAGGCCAGACTGGTCCATTCAAACCTCACGCTAGGTGGAATTGTAGAGTCGAACTCTATTTCAATTAACCCAGCAGAGATGTGGTGTATATAAGTATAATTTATTGGAGGTCATTACCTAAAATGAGACCATGGCCATTGTATTTAAAAAAAAATCAATAATAATCCACAGCATGCACAGAATCACGATATACGAACTAATTGCTATAAAAAGCATATAAATATTTGATACATAGACAATGAATGCAAAACCTATATATTTTGGACTTTTTCTTGGGTTCACTCCCTATGGAGGTTCACAACAACCAATAGCATTGTCTTATTTTAGATTTAGTATCTTTTATAAAAGGAAATAAAATAATTACTAAGTTATATTATGTTTTTAAAATAAAAAGGATAAAAATAAATAAAAATAAATAGTAGTTGTAAAAAAATTTAAAATATTTTTAACACTGTCACCAACAAATACAAAACTCTAACCCCTAAATTTTAAACATCAATCTCTAAACCTTCAGATGAACTACAAGTTATAAGTCCAAGAATTTATGATTTATCCAACGGTTTAGAATTTACACAAGGGTTTAACGGTTTAGGGTTTAGTATTAATGGTTAGTGTTTAACATTTAGTGTCTAGTGTTTTATAATTTTAGAGATTAAGATTTATCCAAGGGTTTAGGATTTATCCAAGGGTTTAGAGTTTAGTAATTTTTTTTATTTTTTTTACGGTTTAAAAGTTATTAAATTTATTTTTAAATTTTCGTTTTTATCAATTACTATTTTTCTATATTTTTAAAAATATAATATAACTTGCATTTACTTTATTTCCTTGCAAGAATAACTCTATATTTGTATTGCAAGATCTTTTTTATCATTAGATTTAAGTCTCTTCTCGTCCGTTATTCCATACTAATAATATTACAAACAAATAGCATGCACAGAATCACGATATACGAACTAATTGCTATACAAAAGCATATAAATATTTTGATACATAGACAATGAATGCAAAACCTATATATTTCATTTTGTATTGCAAAATCTTTTTATCATTAGGTTAAAGTCTCTTCTCGTCCGTTATTTCCATACTAAAAATTTTACAAACAAATCTGTCTCTGAAACGGAATATTAAACATGCTATTTTAGTGAGATTCAGCAATTTGTTGTATTTAAAACTTGTCGTTTTAAACATGTTAGCTGCCAACTACCCTTGATGAGATATTTTCACCACTTTAAAAAAAAAGAAAGAATCATACATTCATACTGCATGTGTTTCTCTTTGCCTTGACCTCAGTTAGGCCCTATTATCCGTCCATCACTGATTTATTTATTTTGTCTGAAGCATCGAAGCAAACTAAAAGCAAAATAAAAGTGAAAAAGGAAATGATTCCATATTAGTGAAAACTTGAAAAGTTGGAATAATTCGTTGGTCCCTCCATTAACTAACGTGAATTATTGCAAATGGGACCGTACTAGTATTTGGGTGTGGTTTCAAAATAGTACCCAACAAAAACAAAAACATAATTTAAAAGAAAGTGTTTTGTGTGTGTCGTCGGTGTCAATGATGTTTGGGAAAACCAAGTGGGGGTTAATTTCAAAGATTTACAAAAATGGAAAGTCTTTGGACCGCAAAACGTATGGACATCGTACCTAGTTCCTGACTCCTTTCTATATTTGCACATTAACGTGTTTCCCTTTGTCCCTTTTTTTGTCGTCTCCTTCAGAATTTTTTGTTAACTCTCAAATAATTTAACCCCCAGTTTTTTTTGTTAACCTCTCCTATACAGTGATTTACCCTTCGTTTGTTTAATTTTCATTGATTACTAATACATTCGATTTTATTGACAAATAAGTCAATTTTTCTCATTTTTCTACGTAATATGTTTATATTCTGACTAGTGAACAAAGAAAAAGGTTTCTATTCCGACCTTTTTAACAAAGGCTTTCCTATTTTGACACTTTTAAAATTACATCTGCTGGTTTTGCTTTCACTCCAATTTTGTTGTCATTCGAAAGTTAGCTAATCTAACATTTTCTTGTAGATACATTAGGTACGTAGAAAATTAGTTCGCTATCACGAGTCGCATCCAATTGTATTGGAAGGATTAAAACAAACTACAACATATAAAAATTACCTACCGTGAAGACATCGAGGAGTATTATCCACTATCAGCCCGTTCACATGGCCCCCACATTGAGTGATGATAAAATATCACATAAAACGAATCCTACTTGAGGATATTTGGGAAAGCTTAACAAGATTTGGACAACTCACAGAGAGAGATTTTAATCGATACCGTCCGATGTTTTCCACGTTCGTTAATCTCGGACTCGATTGCGATTCCAAGATTTGCAAATTAAAAATTAAGGTCTGACTGGTTTAATCGCAGCGGTTGCAGTTGCGGTTGCGAGAGTTTACGGGTGGCGGATGGTTGCGGTTTCAAGCATTTTCGAGAGATTTGTACGACTGGTACAGCGGTTAGAAATTGTTGCGTTTGCAAGACTCTTATGACTGGTAAACTACCAATTGCACCATATGTTAAATAATAAATTAACAATATTTACGTTTTATAGAAAATATTTTGGTTTTTAAAAATTTATGATATAAATTAAAATATAATATGTATATATTTTATAATTTCTATTATTTCAATTTAAAAATTTTATTGGATATTTTAGTATTATTTTATTTATTTTGTTTTTAAGGAAAAATAATTTATTCTTCCGCAATCGCCCGCAACCGCAAACGCTAGTTAGAACCAGCTTTTGATTTTAAGAGGTTCGGAGCGGTTTGAAAGCGATTTGTAGCATTTTCTGTGATTGTTTCGAAACGCCCAACACCGCTACGAACCGCAAAAACTGCGTTTGTTTGTGGTAGTGGAGAAACCAGTCATTCCTTAGACATATCTAGAACCTTTGGATATGCACTTAGTTGTAAATCCTTATCTCCTAAATACATAACAACGTTGTATATGATTGATTTATCATTTATCATATTATGCCAGTGGCGAATGAGTATATTTACCCATTACCCCACAAGATCCACAGTTTTGATTTGCATTTAAATCACTACTATCAAATCCAAACTACTAGTTGGGTATATTAATTTATACATGTATGGTCTACGTAGATCTATTAGTTCAAGTAGCTAATATTTTCTGCATCATTTATGACATATGAAAATCAATTATGTACTAAGAAATTGAATTTATTGTTACTCGTCCACACTATGTGAGCATAGGCAAGTAGAATCAGGTAGATGTAGCATTGATTATTTTATTTATGTTTTGGTTAATGTACTAGGCATATTAACATATACATGTATCTCATTGCGGCTTGTGTGAACGTAATTTGTATTTTAATTTCCAAGGAAACAGATATAAAAGCCTACATTTGTTTTCGACATCAAATAAGTCTTTGTAGATTTGTATAATGATTTCCTACGGTATCGATTGTACTTTTACTTAATCTTACATACAATAATAACTCTTCTTTTAGTACATTTTGTCGTATTATATATGTCGCATAACGAGAGAGTATAAAGGTCTAATAATATTAGCCGAAAATAAGGGGGTGTTATTGGATTCTATATTTATAAGAGTTTTTTGAGATTTGTATTTTTTAATAATTCAGGTGTTATTGCATTAAGACTTAAAAAACTATTTTAAAGTCTGGTGTTATAGTTTAAAGGATTTATAATAAGTATTAAAAGTTTTTGAAAATCTAGAGTTATTGAATTCATTATTTTATAAAATCAATAAAAATCTTGTGTTATTCAAAAAGAAAGGAAAAAAACTGATTTATCATTATTTTGAATCTGTTGTTATTAGTTTACTGATTTTCCCACGTTTTTCTTCATAAATCTTTTTTATTAAAGTATTGCACATTGAATCATGTATTCTCAAAGATTTCTCATAACTAATATATCTTGTAACGTCCGATCATGGGTGATCTTGCCAAGTAAAACAATTCAACTTAAAATAACATGAACCAGTAAATCTATCCCTAATACAAACGAGAATCTCTTGATAATCGAACATAGATCCGGGAAAAGCCAAAACATAGTGTGATACCAAATATTTCAAAAGTCATCTCTGAAATTAAGAAACTATACATACTATCAATAGTTTTATGCATGACGAAACAAAGTCAACAATCTATTACATACCTTCACATCTGCAAATTTTTGGAAAACTTCTAAACTGTTACGACTTGATAAGGAAACAGTTCATAGAAATGAATGCTCAATATAAAAATAAAGATAATAACAAATACAACAACATAATATTACGCAATACTTGTTGATAAACTCTACAAAAGTTTATAGTTATCTCTTATATAATCTATAAAACTCTTTCACAAAATTTTAAAGAAAATCTAAAACTCTTTTAAAATTCAGTAAACTGTTTTTAATTTTAAATCATCAAAAACTATTTTAAAATCAAACCAATAACAGCCCCTAAGAATTTTACTTTGTTTTCTTTAGTTTTGTTTTATCTGGGAGCATTTTGTTGTAGATTACACACAAAAATCACGAAGGTGATTGAGAATAATGGTGGTCCTTTGTGGGCCTTTTGTTGGACAGAGTATCTCTCTGAAAGGTGGGCCGTGGGCTTTAATTATTATCGACATATACGTATATGTTTTGTAATATTATAGTGTACATAAAGATATGATTATGTATGTATAAGATCAAGCCACAGACATATCACATCTCTAACAAATCAGCTTCGGTATGCTAATATAATGCATATGGGTTTGTGTATAGAATATACAGGGAGAGAGAGATAGTGGGACGTTGAGAGAGAAGAGCAGTAGTTTCCACTTGAGGAAAGCAACATGTTCAACGAAACCCATTATTGGAATGTTGTTATCGCATCCCACTCAAAATATGTACAGCGTGTCTCATGTAAAAAGCTTGTTAGGTGCTTAGGTTAAAGATATTGTTGCATGTTTCACTGGTTTTGCTTAGTAGTTTTTATATATAAAAGAATTAAAATGTTTGAAAAAAGAACAAAAAAAAAATATAAAAATTATGGCCTTGAAACAATTTTGTAAACTGTTAAAGAAATGAATAAATTATAGAAAATATGGGTGGTTACAAAAATAAAATAAACCAGGTGGCAACTTTATCTAATTTTAAAAACCAGAAACATTTGACGAATTTATATTAACATTTGAAAAAAGAAAATAATACACTGATGCAAACATTTAACTCTTGGATTCCTATGATCCATTCCTTAAATAAGAAAATACTTGCACATAATAATAATAATAATAATAATAATAACTCGGTGGTAATTTCACGAAGTGGGTAGTGATTTGGCAACTTTTTTGTATAAATTTTGTTAGCCACAGTCTTTTTTTTTGGACCAAACTACAAAAGCACGAAATAAAATTGTATGTTTCCCTTTCGGACACCAGTACTTCTCCTTTTCTCTCCATCTGTATTTTTACTTGCATTGTTTTCTCTTATTAAAAATTATTTTATTTCCTTATTGATTATTGTGGAGGTTTCTATTTAAACTGTTTTTTTGGATTTTTAGGATTTTTAAGGATTTTTAAGAATAGAAAATGATGAAGACGATGTCAAGCATGACGATTTCTCTCACAAACAAATATACGAATCTAACAATCCAATCTTATTACAAAACTAAAGTATAGTTGGCTCCAGCATTGTGGTCAGAAGAAACTAAACGGCGTCTCGGATCCAAGGTGGTGTCGAGCACGCGCGGGTGTTATGAGGGATCGAGTAACACTTGCGTAGTAGAGCGTGTGAGAAAAAAAATACGAGGTAAGAGATGAAACGAAAGAGCATCGGTGGATGAAAGAAAGAAAAAGTGGACCCCTCAGTTTGTCCGTACTAAGGGATTGATCTTTTCTGGTAACATTTTCCTTTTCCTCTCATAATTCCTTTTTCCTTATTTTGATACTTCTCTATAACCAATTTTTTCCTTTATTTTATTTTAGATGTAAGTATTCACTTTGTATATGTGTATGTATCCTTGTATTCTCATCGTATATTCAAGTTACCCCGGGTTGATCTGTTCAGCGCCACTCGTTCTACGTATTCTAATTTATATATTTGTACTGGACAGTGGACAACCGATCGAGGTTATGGTGGATTGGTGGGGTGGGGATAACTTAAAGTTTCTAAGTAAAATATACAACAACACCGAAATATAATTGCATTTTAGCAATTTAACATAGGTAAACCATTAGTTATCTATTTTTTTGTCTATGCTATATTATAATTTATAGGATTTTTTATGGCTACCCAAGACAACAAACTGAATGCGTAAAATAACAAAAATCAATGTAACAATATGCACTAAACTAATGTATGGGATCTGGAAAAGATTATTTTCAGCAATTTGATCTGGATATTTGCCCTAAGGGATCGCAATTTTTAAGAAGGAACGTGTTATTTGCAGCTCATCTATGTTGACTAAAGTTTCCTATTGAAGGTTTTGGATATAAATTATACCATATAATCAAATCTTGATTAGTTTCAGTTTGCACTAAATCTTGATGTCACATGATCACTTGACCACTAGTGTAATTTTGGAGAAAAAACAATTCCCTAAAAATCTCTTCAAAGGTTTTTTTTATATTTTATCCTTAGCGACAGAATAGTCTACAGCATTGAGAACTACTCGTTTGTAAATAACAATTTCATTCAAACAATGTTGCCTAACTTGGATCAAACGAACTAGCTATCAAAAGAATATCTAGTTTGTTGGTAACTTGGTATGCAAACAAATAGTCAAATAACCAAGTATATAATTATTTGCTAAGGACTTTATATGTTATGTATATATGTGTATTAAGGACTTTTGCTAAGTACCAATAATGATGCTCTTAGTATAATTTGATAGACTATTTTTAGGAATACGTTGGACATTATTTTATCTAAAAATCCTTGGTTGTAACAACCATTAACGATCAACAGATTTATATGTTCTCAGGCACAGTAAAAGTTGTGGGCAAAGTATTTAATTGCAGTAGAAAACTGACACCAATAAGGCCTTATAAGCAATATATACAACCTATAAATATTATTAGTAGTATTTTATAGCTAACAACTCCTCTATAACAATAGTGGGAGTCTTTTGCCAAAAAAAAACAATAGTGGGAGTCAATATTACTTGCTTGCCTTCAAGAAACGGCTGTTTTTGGAACTTCGCTATAAATAAACATATATATAAATAAATTATATATTTGGTATCAAACTTTTTTTTTGTATTTAGTATCAAGCTTAATATCTTATCTATTTTAATCTATCCTATCATGAGAACACATATTTATTGTACATAAATATACACCATTAACATATATAGATTCATGCGTGATGTATTTGTCTTTGTATCCCCTTAACTTTCATTCATACATAAAAGAAGAAGAAAACAGAGAAAAAGCTTCGCGCCAAGAGGTAAAGTATATAATTTTTGGCCAATCTGTGGTGGGGTGGGTTCATTAATCTATCAAATTATTCATTTTCTTGAAGAAAATACCTTTTATAGATTGATTGCCAAACCAAGCCGTCGACTTTTAGTTTCTTAAAACATGAAATTACATACTAATAATGGAATCTTTGATTAATCAGCGATGATGTAATTTGTATGCATTGGCTGATAATGAAAGTGGAAATATTTTTATAAGAAAATAAAGAAACTACAATACGAGGAATTGTTTCGAATATAAATTTTTTTTCCAAAGAAAGCAAGTGGTTAGAGAGAGAATAATATTATTAAAAAGTGGAGAGAGAGAGAAAGAAAGGGCACTGGAAGTAAAAATATATAGGGAAGGATAAAAATGAAAGTCATCAAGAAGCAAACTCTGAAACATCTCTCTCGCTCTCTCTCTCTAGCTCTTTTTGTTTGGTTTCTCTCTCTTATTTAGATTACAACCTTGAGGAGAATCAAACCAGAGAGAGGACTGAAGTTTGAAACCTCAAACATCAAAACAAGAAAGAAAAGGTTTAGAACATAAAAAATGTGGGATCTAAACGACTCACCCCACAAAACATTCAGACAAGAAGAATCTGAAGAGTTTTCTTATTCTTCACCGGGTAAACGGGTCGGATCTTTCTCAAATTCAAGTTCA
>NW_026618161.1:0-13451 GCF_000801105.2 Raphanus sativus
GATATCAGAATATATATTTCTTGATACTCAAATAATATAAGTATAACATAGAACATTCTATAATTTAAAGGGACGGATTTACCTTAGATATGCAATAACTAGAATATATTTCCTTATATATATAACAAAGAAAAGGAAAATAAAATATAACATCTTTAATTTTTTCTTGGACAATTGCTGTTACGGCTTATTAATTACATATCAAAACATAGATATTTACAATAAAAATTTACTTTATGGGCCATAATATTTATATTGTGAATAAGTATAAAACAGAAACATTGTAAGCATTTAAATTTATAAAAAACACATTAGTCATTTTCGTATTGAACTTTTTGCATATAAATTCAAAATACTATTTTATTAATAAAAAAATTTGAAACTATTTTTTTGGATTAGTACAATTTCATTTAAATTATTTAACCAAATATAAAACATTTATATATCAGCACGGTTAATCTTTGTTAGTTTTTTCTCATAAATATTTTTGTTTATCTATTGTATAAATTATAACTATTTTATTAATATCATAATAAAGACTTCAGTTATGTTAGTCTAAATTGTATTGGTTAATATTAGACTAGGGTCGGCCCGCCCTACGGGCGGGATGTCAATTGAAAACAGAGGGATAGGGTGAAGGAGTAGTATGTAGAGCAACGTTGCTTCCGTAGCATTAGTAGCGATGACGGTTAGTGTCATCTTTTATGATAGTGGTTATTGCAGACTATAAGTCATGTGCTTGTGTACTTACGCCATATGTCTTGGATATATGAAACCATATGGACGGACGTTTACGTGTATAGGAAGATATGTAAACATGAGACCCGCGTATTAAACGGTGGGAGTCAAGATAGTGCTTTAAATTGTAAACAAACGCAGGTTCAATAATAACACACAATATTCAGTAAGTGTAAGTAAACTAATATCTCAGTGGATGTCTGTACTGATTATAAACCGGAAGTATATTTTTGATGAATCAAATCAAACATAAACAGAGGAACGCGCTGATCCGATGCTTGATCTCTGCCCGGACCGTGTATATCCTTGCTAAATTCACTGCAGAAAGTGAGGATATAAACTTCTAAGTTCTAACGTCAAATATTTAATTTGTCCTAAATTTTTAATCGCTATTCAAAAATCAATTCGCTTTCAACTACCAGTCTGAGAACTCAACACCATAGACAACCTCTATTCTGTGAATAATAACTTTTAAACATAACTATGGTACGTAGAACATTTTGAAATTCTTTTTCCAATCTTGCCTTATAATCTTAAACTGATACCCCAGACCTTTTAATCCTCAACCCCTTTGTACATCCTACTCTAAAATAACCAATAGCATAGACTCTATCTAAAATATTAGAACTATTGTGTTTTTTTCTAATATTGTAACTTAAAATTTTCAATGGTCGTAAAAGCTGAATCCAAACATTCTGATAATCATATTATTTTTGCAGAGCTACGCATTATGCGATCTTATATCAGTAGTATGATAAATGTAAATGAATATCATTACTATATGCAATCAAAATCAGATATTTATGAATGCATGAACTAAGGGCTTTGCTATTACCTGTGTCACTTGGATGTCATTGAAGATTTCCCTGTAGACAATATTGGTCACTCCATCTTTACCGTCCGCATCGGAAGTCTCGTCTAATATCTTAAGCCCATTTGGAGACGTGACCCTAGACATGGCCACATATAGTTGACCATGAGTAAACACAGGGCGGGGAAGATATAGAGCGACATTATTTAGGCTCTGCCCCTGGCTCTTGTTTATGGTCATGGCATAGCACAGCCTGATCGGGAATTGCCGACGGTTGAAAGTGAATGGATGGATGGTATCTGTGGGTGTTAGCTGAATCCTAGGAATCAAAACCTGCTCACCAACTTCTGTGCCAGTCATGATCTCAGCTTGAACAATCCTGCTACCTAGCCGGGTGACCATCATCCTTGTACCATTGCACAAACCTAGATCCTGGTTAAGATTGCGCAGCATCATAACTGGTGCCCCTACTTTCAAGCACAGCCGGTGATTCGGAAGTCCTGGAAATTCTAGTGAATTGAGATATTCAGGTGGGTAATGGCTGGTCCAATCATCAGCTGGTGTGGCCTCAAAATCGATGGAATCTGAGCTCAAATACTCCCTAGCATGTGATGGGATCTTAGAGAGTAGATAAGCGTTGATCTCATGTACGGTATTATTTGTCGGTGTCAAGACGGCTCTTTCCTTCAGGTACTCTTTGTTTCGGTAGTTCTGGAGGAAGTTTGGATATGCAGCATCTGCCAAAGCTTCATGTGGAGTTTCAGAGCGAGGTAGTAATAAGCTCTTGTCCACAAAAATCTGACTACCTTCTTCATGCTTTGATTTATATGATGACACTGTTTCCGCTTCCCCATTTCCTACTTGCAAGAGCCATTCTGCAAAGTCTTTGTCCTCCTGCCGCAGCCTCATGTTTATTGACAGTGAATAGACTCGTGCCATTTTCCAAATATACGACTTGCTAATGGACGCGAGAACCGTATCCGGACGTTTCCCGTGTGGGATGACCGGTAGAATTTGTCTAAAATCGCCCCCAAGAAGCACCGTCTTGCCACCAAAAGGCTTTGTGGCTGCCTCGGGATCTGCGTGCGATAACAAATCTCTGAGAGAACGGTCTAGTGTTTCAAACGTGTGTCTATGCGCCATCGGAGCCTCGTCCCATATTATTAGGTCCGCCTTGCATATTAATTCAGCCAAGCTAGACCCTTTGTGTATATTACACATCGAACTATCATCCAGTGCCAGTGGTAGTTTAAACCGTGAGTGGGCTGTTCTCCCACCTGGAAGAAGCAATGCCGCGATACCGGCGGTTGCAACCGGTATAACTACTTTGCCTACTGACCTGATCCGTGCGATGATGGTCCTGTACAGGTACGTTTTACCAGTTCCTCCTGGACCATACACAAAGAACAGTTGCCCTAATCCTTCTTCAACTGACTTGAGAACTGCATCATACACTGTGCGCTGATCCTGATTGAGGGCGCTAAACAACTCACGATGCGTTTCAGCCTCCTTCTTGACGTCGTAAAGTAACTCTTGCCGCAACTCCGGGTTGTTCAACTCTGATATTATGGATTTATCTGGCTTAGGCATCTCATCGTAGTCTTCTAACGTCTGGTTATGCTCTTTTAGATGTCTCTCGACCTCGATCAGAGTATACTGCTTCAACTGCTCGTCCTCTAATTCAAGCTCTGGAAATCGAAACTCCTTACGTTTCATGTAGAGTATGTCCTCAGCTAAAAACTTCCATGAATGCTCCCACAGCTTTAGAGGGCTTATAACCTGACAGTATACCAGTATAAGTACAAATAATCTTCTCAGCTGACGTCCAGTCGCCCAGTAAGATGGCTCTTCTATTGCTTCATGCCACTCTTTATCATCATTGAGTAAACCTCTGGCATAGCACGCGTCTTTGCACTTCTTGTAAAAGACCCCACCAACACTGCATAAATCATAATAGCTCCTAGGACCTCTCACAACATTTAACAATATCCTTAAGTAGTATCTATCTCCGGAGGTTGGACTGACATACACGACACGGCCAATAGCTTCTCCTTGTTGTCTTGGTGCCCATAGTTTCCCGGCTGACTGATATACGAACCTGGAGGGGAACTCAATGTATGTCAGCTCCCTAGCTTCCTCATATATCTCACACGCCTCAAAGAATGCAGTTAACATCGTCTTATCTATATTCTCCCGGCATAGCACCTCTGATAGGTCAGCAGATTCATCGTAGACCATCAAATGCTCCCCTGGTAGGTGTACTGGAAGCTTAACAACATTAGGCTGGTTATGGTGTATTGGGAAAGCAAATAATCTCCATGCACCTTCGCAAGCCGATATATAGCGGCATTCCAAAAACTTGTCAATCTCGTTGACCATACTTGTTTTTTTCTTTTCCTCCTGATTCACGATGCCTGCAGATTCCTTTTTCTGTAGGTGAGCAGTAGCACGATCAACGCCTTTGGTAATGTATTTAAATAGGTATTTGATTGCACTTGTCCTACAGCACCATTCAACGTTGATGTGGGCTTGGTATTTCTTCAGCAGAGCAAGATTATGAGGCACCACATATCGATGATCCAGTTTGATATCACCCTTGACAACAAACGACCCAGAATCACCCCTCCTCCTATATACCACGAATCCAGATTTGTCAATTCTTGTGTGATCCGAGAAAGGTTTTGGGAAACTCTTAGTGCACTCCCCTTTGTCCATGCACGGCGACCTGGGGCGTAACCTGCCACACGGACCATGTATCATATGCCGCTCAACCAAATCAAAGCCCTCCGGGTCAAGCTCTCTATCTGGAAACTCTGCCGAGATATATTCATCAATCATTGCAGCTGTAACCTCCTTTTTTACTCCTTTTAACCATAATAAGATATGGGCATGGGGCAAACCTCGCTTCTGAAATTCTATGGTGTAGACCACTGCAATAATCATAAGTTTAGTTAAAATGACTGGGGTAAACTATGTTTACTCATTAGATTAGAGATAAATCAACAATTTTCGAATCATATATTTACCATTATCGTTTTACTTTAGTAACCACTGTTATGGTGAAAAAATGGGGCATGAGTATTCGTAGTTAAATGGTGGTAATTTTAATTAGAATAAATACAATAAATAATAGAAGTCAACAACATATATCTATACATATTATAATTTTAATCAAAAATTTGTAGTAGTTTGGGGTAATACCTTTTTTTTAAATTTATTAGTGACCAATTAAATTAGTAGCTAAATTATATTCTTATCCTATTTTCACTGGGTGGCATTACATCAGTTTATGGTTTGTTCCATTGTATTTGCTATTCAACATATTCTGAAGACTACTATACTTATGTATGGAGTATTATTTTGTAATTTTGAAATCAAAATCACATTCTTTACCATTGAACTCTTTCCTTCTAAGAATCTCAAAGTTGCTTTTGTTGGGGTAGTTTTGATCACATATTTTAGTTCCGTATCAGTATTTAAACTATAACCGGGGGTTTTTTTTGGTTTTTTCGAATAAGTGAAATTATGTTATATGATTCTCAATAAATAGGTATTATAGGTGAATTTAACTCTGGTAAGGTTGTCTCAGTATATCAGTGTGAATTTTTAACCGGAATATATTTGAGATTAACTTGTACCTGCGGCCGGTTTAGGGAAGTAAACTCCGTTTTTGAATTCTGCCATCATTTCATCAAGCTTTAGCTTGAAGAGTCGACACTCGAGGTCAGGCCGGCTATTAGGGGAGTCACCTCCATATGCAGTAAGATGATTTTTGAGCTCCACCCAATTTGGGTTCGCGGTGACGGTGATGAAGAGATGAGGGTTCCCATACCAACGGCATATAGCCATTGCGTCTTGATATTTTTCAGCCATGTACCGAGGTCCAGCCGTGAAGGATGAAGGGAGGATGACCTTTTTACCAATTTGAGCCGGGTCAGCATCACCGGCTTCAACTGCGTCGCATACATTGTTGTATAGATCTGCCCGCAGCTTCTTTTGATTCAGACTGATGAACCGCAGTCTCTCTGTCTCTGTAGCCACATATGCGTCAACAATATACTGGTGCAGTAATCTTCCTCCCTTAATAATTGTCATTCCTTCTGAAGGTCTGGTCTGGATTTGATAAGCATAAAACTCTCGCATCGTCATGAATTCCCTCTTCACAGTGGAAGTTTCCGGCCCTTCGTATGGCAGTCGTTCGTTGTACCCAGTTTCCCCGTACGGAAACAACAATGGATACTGAAGACTCATCAGTAACGGGTGGAGATCACCTATTCTTTGCAGCTGCGAAGATTTAAGCTCGACCACAATGTCTCTTCCTACAGTTGTCGCAGATAAATCTCCAACCACCAGTCCACCGATCTCACTTGCGGAAGGAAGATCATACTGTCGGCCTCTGTTTGGATGACTGACTAATGTGATACTAAACTCGATTGTCCCAGTGGCGCGGAAGCGGTCGCGAGCATGTCTAAAGGTCCTGGCTAGGTGGTTGTTAGTGTCAAGCATCTCAATCAACTGGGCAATGATAGCATCATCGAGTTCTAGTGATGCAGAACCTTTGGTAATCGCTCTCTTTCTGTTCTCGATCTCGTTTTCGGTATCGAAAATATAGAGCTGCAAATACTGCGGATCGTTACCATCTTCGGGTAGCATGGAGCCAATTCTGTGAGTTATCTGGCCATGGACACGGAAGGTAAAAGGTCCTGGGGTTCCAGTAACGCTATGGTCAATATGGGCACCCATTGATGTGAATGCAAGCAGACTGTTTGCAACTCTGATGTGTGGTCTGAATTTTGGTGACTCCAACAGCTCTAGCAACGGTGACGGTGGCTCTCGAACCGGTGGAAGCCTCACACGCCCCTTCTGGCAGCATAGACTAAACTCTTTCTTCGACCGGTTGGTCCCACCGCCAACTGCTTCGGCGTTCCATAGTAATGCTTTACACGATGGGCATGACACCAAATCCCACTTGACACATGGTTTGATTTTCTTTTTACCTGAATTTTGATAGAGCAATGTCAGGCTAATTTCATGTACTGTAATATAGAACGCCAGACTACAGAGTTCAATAATCTTACGTTTAGCAGTTGTGGACACAGACGTGGATGACAGAGCTGCTCTCCTTTGTCTACGGATTGATAATCGCAATTGTCTGGCATTCCGAGTTGCTTCCGCATACGGAATCACGGGTGGGTTAGCATCGCTTGAGAATAACAGTGCTGCATGAGTTGCTGAATGTGTCAGTAGATACATAAACACATATATATCTATCTATGTAGAGGCAGGTTCTTATGCTATGTAGCTTATAAGATATACCCGTTGGAATGATTGGTCTGCCCACTCCCCGTTTCTTCATCGATTTGTTGTCAGCTACGGTATTCACAAATAGCGATCGTGTAAGCAATGCTGATATGTTAAATCGATAATGGTGACAATACAATATTGACTCACCAACTGTAGGTGACCTGTTCGTTTTTGTGGACCTAACCAGCATTCGGGACCGTCGTGATGACCGCGTTATATCTCCTCGTTGATCCCCTTATTCCAAAAAACAAAAAAAAAGAAAAACAAAAAGGACGATTATAAATGATATTAGTATAATACGCAAAATGGATGAGTTCAAACCAAGAGAGCAATGGACGCACCAGATCCATTGACCCCCATGCTTTCACAGACGTTTCCAATGCTTCCGTCAGCATCCAAACTTCTTTCGATGTTGATTCTTTGATCGCTGGTCTCGGCTTCGTTCACCATTGCGCTAGAGTATCTAACACAGAGCTTAGGGATCTAATATTTCTGAAACACAAATGTGACTGATTGTGGTGCTTGATACAATTATCAGTTACTAAAAATTCGTGTCTTAAGAGGACATTTATTAGCCTTAAATGAGTGTGTATTACTTTCCATATATATAGTCATATGGGAAGAATATTTATCCTATTAATTTCTATTTTATAAATTATAGAAAGATACTTAAAAAGAATGAATGCTATTAAGCAGGGAAATTAAGTCATGCTATTTAAAAATAAGAACTGGTAATATATCACAACTCTTATGATATAGCTAGGTGACGCTTGGAGGTGAGATAAGAAGTCGAAATATTTTAGATTTGAACATTATGGGACGCCAATTTGACACAAATAACTATGTATTTATATCCCATAATTTTATATCTATAGATATAGCTAACTGTTATATCCACCTATGATTACCTAATAAAGAATTCAAGCGACCTATACATCTAGGCGTTGATCTTAATCAAAGTAAATATTTGTTTTTTTTTTGTTAAAAATTTAAACTATTTGTTATACCTTACAGAACGTAAAATGACTTAATCTATTTGTTGAATATTTGTTGAAGCGTTGTTTAGTAGTCTTAGCTTATAAAGAGGACCACCGTCGCTATGTTTTAATCTATGAACGTTATACCTTATATCATTTGTTTTTTTTTTAAAATACTTGTTTTGGTGTGCTACTTTGTTTCGAATATCCAACTAATTTTTTAAAAGAATTAAAAAAAGGATTGTAGACTAAATTCAAATAACCGGAATTTTTTTTTTTTAGATAAAAAGGGAAACTGGTGATATTGATCCCATCTACAGATAGGACAATGACACACTCATTACACAAAACAGAAATATTAAAAAGACAACAAATCAAAACTACCAAGAACGAAAAAGGAAGGGGGAAAAAACAGTAATCCGGTTATAACTTGATCACCAAGCAACTCATGCAGTCGCGGAAACTGGGTTGAGACCAATGACCATGTCAAAGAACTCATACATGAGGTAAGCGTGAAAGCAGCCGGAGCAGACCGTATCGACTTCAGCTGGATGACAGTTAACGTCTGGCTTCATCTTCATGTACGTAGCAACATACTCGTCCTTCAGACGCAGGGGCAGATCACTTATGGACTTCTGGACCTTGACCCAGATTTTCTCAACGGAAGCAACTCCAACATCTTCAGATAACTCCGAGATGATTTTCTTACCTTCGTCAACCATTCCTAGGGCCATTCGAAGAAGGCCGTAGAGGTACGTTGCCTCCCTATGACTCCCATTAGATGCAATACGCAAGTGGTGAAGTCCAAGGGACTGGTTATCAAAGAGGAAATACTCACGGATTCCCTTGACATAATGAGCGGCAAGATTATCGGCTGCGAGAAGCTGCTCCATTAGTTTGCCATAGTTGTCAGCAAGGCGGGGTTGTTCCACCAAAGGGGATATGCACAGGGTTGTGGCGATGAGAGGATCATCAAGACCAAAGTTCATGCTCCTGCATGACAGCACAGTGTTAGCGTAGTCGGAGGAGGAGGCGGCACCGACCTTTGATATGATGACACGCAACATGTCATCGGGCAACGTATCGAGACGTGTTGGATTACGCTTGTTTGGCTCCATCGTTTCTTTGGGGAGTGTATAGGGGTTTAAGCTTTTGCTGTAATGGTGGTTAGTGTTTTACTCTGTTTTTTTTTTTTTTAATTTATTGGTTTGTCTTGTTCTTGTTATATATAAGGAATGTAGACGAAGGTATAAGGAGTTACGGTTTACAGTGATAGAGTGTAACGTATTTGCATTAACACATCCCACTACGCACTTGATTATACTTTATAATATTAAAGAGGGACGTTAGCGGTTCTGATATAATTTGGGGATGTTAATCATTTTTTTTGTATATTTATAATTCTGATTTTTGTAATTTTGTTCTCCAACCCCAAAAATTATTCATATTCAAAAATTCCCAAATATGAACGCTGTATGAATAGCATATTTCATCCACTCGAATAAAATCATGAAGAAAAAACCATCATGCTATCAGCTACAAATCAAACATGCTTATCTAATAGTAGGCAGAGCCTGAAATTATATTTTAAAATATTCAATATGATGGACATATTAAGATCTTGTTATGGTGACTTTAGTACATCTCTATAAATGATGGTATTATCTGCTCATATATACCTATTAAGATCATGTTATGGTTCATCTTCAATTAGTAAAAACGGGAAAAAAAAAACAAAAAAAAAATATGAAATGGTGACTTTAGTACATCTCTATAAATGATTGTATATCTACTCGAAGATGCTCTACTCTTTTTAATATAATCACCTCCACCATATTATTATCCTCTAAGTTTCGTAATGTTTATTTATATAACGAACCCCGTAAAAGATTACATGGAAATGAATTCATCCATGCCATTGAAGGTAATGTATCGAGAACACTTGTACAGTGATGATTACGTCGCATAATAAAGATTTAATGCAATATAGAATATATTTATAATACGAATCATTCTGCCACATAACAACGTAGGCTGAACAGTCCTGCCATATAACTACGTATACTGAACAGCGCGACGTGATCCAACTAATAAGATGCCAAAAATCCTATTAGCAAACCAATTAGAATAAAGTAAAAGAGAACAAAAGAAAAAAAAAACAATGGATGCAATGAATCCAAAATACTTGCACAGTGATAAGTCTTAAAATTTTAATTTCAATAACCCATATATATGGGAATATCCAAAGCAAACATCCAAATCAAATATCCAAAGCAAATTTCAAACACACGACAATTAAAGATACTGCATATGCATTATTAAATATGAGCGACTGAGCATAGTCTCATTCAACTCTCGCCTTCTTCACCCCAGCAGGTGATGCCATATCAGTACTCCCACGCGCCTTACCCCCTGTGATCACACCCCCATCCGATGGTGTCCCA
This sequence comes from Raphanus sativus, assembly GCF_000801105.2. Classification (NCBI taxonomy): domain Eukaryota; kingdom Viridiplantae; phylum Streptophyta; class Magnoliopsida; order Brassicales; family Brassicaceae; genus Raphanus; species Raphanus sativus. The sequence goes on from NW_026618161.1 coordinate 10,275, forward strand.
CCAGTCCCATCCCCATCTCCGTTTCCACCGGTGGACTGCTTTCCAGGCGATTTGTCATCATCATCACCATCGTCACCCCCCTATCCATTAATTCTGTTATACACACCTATGTTTGGATACAGCAAATTGGAATCGAGGAGTTGTAAGTGAGTATACTTACATTGTCATCGACGTCATCATTTGGCAGCCGACCATGGTCCTTATCTACACGCGTGATAGTGAAGGTCTTATGGTGTTCAGTGAAATTGTATGCAGTAACTCTCACTTGGAACGTGTATGTGTTTCCTTCCATTTCTGTGATGAACGGAGGTACCATTGAGTCTTCTGGATTCACTCCCTCTTCACCCTGTTAGTCATGATCACAGTTGTCAAACCCAGGTGCGTTTAGTAATCAACACAAATACGACGAACCAAACACATGCACGTATACAAAGTTACGTCATACCAGCATCTGTACAGCCTCACTTGCTCGAAGACTATGCAGCTTGGTCATCACACCATCAAACCAGACGAACGTGCCTTCGCCGGAATCATCAGATATCACCGTTTCCACACGATAGCTAAAATAGACAGCAGAACAGAATTCAAATTGCTTAAAAGAGATATAAACCAGCGTCTAAATTACTTATCAGAATGTAATTAGCTACAATAAAAACAATGCATACCGGAGAGTCCCAATAGCATGTGAGTTATCGCAACGTCCACACACCAAGGCAGATGAACTACGCTGCAGTTTCTTACTGCACTTAGAGCACGCAACATAACACCAACCCTTCTCTGCTTCCACACGAACAACCTTCCCAGTACACAGAAAATCAATTTCCTGCACCAATAATATAAGAGTCAGACATAAAGCGATTTATAAGTTTCAAAAAGGTGCAAACAAAACACTGAATATAAAACAAAACTAATCTTAATGGATGCCAGACTATCGTTACCTGGGACGCAGCAGTAACGACAAAATTGCTGAGCTCAGCAATAGTCATCTTCTCGACCTTTGCATACGACCTGAGCAGCGGAGCGGCTGACGGTAGACCCGTGTCTCTGGCGACCAATCTACAAAAAAAAAAAAGAAAAAAAAAAAAAAAGACAACACTGGTTAAATCTCCAACCGTGAACACATACAAACCCATGTGAAACCAAACAAAAACTTACTGATAGAAACGGGCGCTTCCTGCATCGGTCTGCTTATCGAAATACACATGTGTTCCAGATGTGGCATTGAGAAACAAACGACCTAAATGGATCATGAATTGTGTCAAATCAATTTGTACAAAACATGTAATAACATATGCACAAAAACACTTCACTACCTCCAACCAGTTTCGGGTTTATGCTGGTGGCAACAATGACCTTCGGATCATCACGCATTGACTCAAGTTGCATATGGAAAGCAACAGCCTGGGAGTCAAATAGGCTTAGAGTGACAGTGTCATCACTGCACAAATCGAAAATAGCACATCTGTTAAAATAATTGAAGACAGGGTAAAACAAAAAAATAATATGGCAACTACACACCATATTCAAATGAGCTACAGCTATATCAATCCAATACCTGTCCAGCCTGATAGTCACCATCACACGATTCTTTGCTTCAGGAGGATCAGTTACGGTACTCCTCACCCCAAGGATCTCCCCTATGATGTCTACATAAAGCCTACCAGATCATTAATCAATGTACATATTCATACAACATGAACTAACAGTGTGAAAAAAAAAAAAACCTTACCTGGTAAGTGACTGTTCGTGTTTGCCAGTCCATGCAACTCCGACTGGTTACGGAACCGGAAAGCTTCCGTGGGCAAAGGTGAAACCGGGTCGGACAATTCCTTAAAGGAGGTTGTTTCGCTGAACCGGATGTGGAGAGAAGAATCCGTAAGCCGGAAGTTCTGCGCACACCTAGCGACGTCAAAACCAGAAATCGAAAACATTGTACCGGCAATGAGTTGTTCCTGGTATCGTGGGAGACGGTTAGAGCTTATGCTTGCCTGCATAATAGTGCCCTGAATATGCAGAAAGAAGCATCAGACAATCATAGTATGAAAATAAACCAACACACACAAAACCAATGTAACTAATTTCAGTTTACGTCCAGTTCAACATACACACAACCCCATCAATAAAATACCTAATTACTCAATCGAGACAACAACCAAAAGGACACAACGAACAAAAAAAAAAAAAAAAAAAAAACACAGTAAAACTGAAGATTGCAACACTCAAACAACAAATCGTATGGAATGAACTTACATTGACGTCCACCAAAAGGAGGTCAGCCCACATGAGCTCGCCGCCACGTTTCACGTTTCTTGCTTCCCAGAACCGAAGGAGCCGCGCCTCAACGACGGCGGAGCACCGGCCGGATTTCAAATCTGAAAAGAAAACTTTCGTCATAGCCATTAGTCGAGAAGAGGATGAAGATTGTGAATTAGCAATGATAGGTATCAGAGAGATTAAGAGGTGAAGGAAAAAACAAAAGAGTAAGATAGGGACCTTTTATAGCACACACCAACGCTTGATCAGCGAAACCGAAGGGACCGCATTGAAGTCTCGAATTCAAGTCACACGGAGTAACTATGATGCGCAAGGAACGGATCCGTTACCGTTTCCGGTTCTTCACGAACGGCGCCGATAGAGTCATGGAGGACGAAGGAGAGATCCGATTAGGGCTATCGCTTACTCTGGTTCGAGCTGGGCCGGAAAAACGATCAATATAAGGAAAAGATGAGACAGAGCCCAATCACAAATCGCGAAGCCCATCAACTAATAGAATAAATGAAACGGTGCACTTCATATAACTGGACAGGTGTCGCCATGTCAGGGCTCGAATTTCTTAGGTGTCATCCTAGTTGTCACATTGGGAGAGAAACACTCTTCTTTATAGATATAGATTATTGTTTTCACCCTACATCTATACTACGAAACTGAGAAACTCACAATTATATTAAACTACACAATATAGAATTGGACAAACTCAAAATTATTTAAACTACATATATAGAATTAGACAAACTCCAAATTATATTAACTACTATAAAATATATGTTATATGTTAAGACAAAAATAATGGGATCCGGGCGGGCGTCGCGGATCATGATCTAGTTTGGATTTAAAATTTGAACCTTTTCGATAACCGAATCACTCAGTGACCCGAAATACCAAATTGAACCGATACAA
>NW_026618162.1:0-13438 GCF_000801105.2 Raphanus sativus
TTTCAAGAATATGTTAAACTGAAAATTTTGAAATGATCATTGACTTTGTTGCCTTCTTTTGCTATATGGAAAGTCTATGGACTTTTTTAGAAAGCAACTCTTTTTCATTCCAAGTAAAATAGTATATACTCAAACCAAGCTCTGTTGTTAAACCTCAAAATAATTATTATAGTAAATGCAATTTGTAAGAAAATAAATATAATAATAATAGTTTGTCATGTGTGTTACACACGTTCTGGTTCGTCGCTTGCATAATCTTTATTCCTCCTCATCCTCATTTAGTTACCACTTCAACCTTTAATTTGTCAAAAATCTATCCATACTTAAAAAATTTGGAACTCCCAAACAATTTTTGAAAAAATATCTTGAACCTTGCGAAAATAACCCTAGAGGATATATTTGAATTTTACGTTCTTGTTTTGAATAAAATATACGTAAAAATTAAAATCTTTGAAATAAATGAGAAAACCAAATACTCAGCCAGATAAATCATTTTGAAATCTCTTTTGATAATCATACATTCTAATTTAGCTAATATTTCGTGGGAAAAAGGATGTTATAAAAGAAGTTAAAAATCGTGGTTCAAACTAAAACATGTTCAGTTTATTTTGGAATGAACAAATCAGTCACCACCAGTTTTGACAGACATATCATATGCTATATCTCCCGCGGGAACATGCTTTAGAACTGATTCTGTTTCTTTTTTTTGGCTTTATAGTCTTTTATGTTGTTAGTTGTCTGACAAAAAAGTGCAGTCTTAAATTCTGGAGCATAAATATTGGTGGGGATTTGAGAAGTTTCTTAGAGGGACAGGACCACGAAACGTAGGGACCCAAGAGAAAAAAGAAAGAAAAATCTCTTATTTAAAAGACATCTTTTTACTGAATCTCAATTAACAAAAAACAAAAATAAAATAAAATAAGTTCTTTAGCTTAGAAACTTTTCCGAATTTCACCGATAAAGATGCTCTTAACCTATATGAGTTTCCAGTTACTATAAAATTTAGTAATTTTGGTTGAGTTTCTGAAATAATATAAGAACGTTAACGTAGGTTCCACATACTCTGACATTTTATAATTAGCCCTTTTCAACTTTGCGAGCTCTGAATTTATTCAAATTCAGTTTCTAATGAAAATATATTTTAATTATTCATTCTTGGATAGCTTTTGTTTATATCCCTAGACATTATTAATGCCACCACATGTCTTTTTTACGATCGTTTTACACAAAAAATGTGACATATCTATTAACATTGATGACATGTCATATGGTTAAATATGACATATATAATTTTATTTAATGCTGATATATATTTTTAGAAAACTTTTTAGAATATGGCAATAATTCATATATTACATTTAATGTTGACTTATATTTCTTGGTAATTTTTCTGAGTAAGGTAATAACTCACAATCATCACTAAAATAAATATATTCAAATATGATATTTTTAATTTCAAAATATTATTTAATTTTACTTTTATAATTATACAATTTTTATTATCTAATTTTTAAAAAAAATTGCATTTTAGAAAAAAATCATAATTTTTATTGTAATACATTAGTTTCTTTTAGATATGTATACATTTTATAAATATTGTTTAGTTTTAATTTTTGATAACTATACAATTTTTATATGATGTTTAGTAATTTTGTACAAGTTGATTTAATACATCTAACCAAAAGAAATAGATAAAAATTTATCTAAGATTCTAATTTTAAATATATACATATATATTCTAAATATAATTTAAAATAAAAAAAAATATTTTCTCTTAATTTATGCTTAACTAAATGATATTTATATTAATTATTAGTTAAAAATAATAAAATATATAATATTAATAAATTTTCATTTTTAAATATAATTTAAACTTTGAAAAAAATTATCACTGCACATGTTGCATGAAAACACCTAGTTACTTATTAATATGAAACTCAAAGATAAACATTAGCTAGAGAGAAAAACATTTTATTCAAAAAATGACTGTTATCTAGTAGATAACATTCGTCAAAGGAAGAAATACATTATTACACATTTCGAAATTCAAAGGTAAAGAACTTCCATGGAAAAAAAAGATTGATGAAGGAATTAAAAGACCATAATAAGCAAAAAAAAACGTTTTAGAACTTCGATCATCAAGTCCAAAGTTAGTTAACGAAAGCGCATCTCCTCCTAATCTCTCCCTTCCTCCCGGTAAGAATTTGGATGAAACCAAGTTTAACCATTGAGTCAGAGAAATCTCTTTCGAAGGAAGCCCCACGAGTCACAACCTGCGTCTGAATGTAGCGCTTGGTGACAAAGTCATTGAGAAGTGCTGAATCAGATATGAACAAACCCTTCTTCTGAGCCACAATGTTGAAGTAGTGAGAGTCAAACTTCCTGGCACTACCTGGGTCCATATCCACTGGGGTCCTTACATCAGTTGGCTTGCACCTTTTCTTCAATGCCCTAACGTAGCTAGGGTCCATCGCTGGGTCAAAGTCGCCTCTACCCGTAAAGTTATGGATACGGCTGCTGATGAGACCGCAAGATGATACACCAATGGTGTGAGCCCCTATTTAATAAATCACGTTAGTCAGATTGATATCAAGACCCCTCCCAACGAGAACTTGAACTTATAATCCCTTATACACCTACTAATAATCTAAGAGTATCAGCTACTAGACCAACTCTGTTTTTCAGACAAACTCTTTGTTGGTAATTAATATTAATATAGTTTTCTATGGAAATACCTGAGAGGACAACTAGGTCTTTACTGTTAAGACCCTTGACAAGGAAGTTCTTCTTCAGTGTCTTTACGTCGGCAAAAGGAGATGGTAAGTTAGCCTCGGAAAGTCTCGAGATGCGTCCGTCTCTACGCCCCAGTGGAACAGGCCACCATGGTCCTCTTATCTAAGAAAAAAATTAATTAATCCATGTGCAAAACAAGTTTAGTACGTACAATAAATATTATTGCATGGTTTTGTCATGAGAAAACCACTGAGAGTGCAAAATGTTACCACTGCAACAGCGTCTCTAGCGACCAAGGCAAGAACATCAGCGCAAGAAACAACACCAGGACACTTCCTCTCGAGTGCTGACTTGACAGCATCGACCACTTCGTAACCTCTTAATGACAAGTTGGGGGAGCGTCTCTTTCCGCATCATTGTTTGGTGATTTCAGAAGAACGGAACCATCACATCCCTAATTTAATTAAGAGAAATTACACCCACAGAAAAATATATTATGAAGGGACAATTACTATATAAGGGACATGCATGAGCCTCTCCACTCATGACTTATTACTAAAACATAAAAATTCAAGCAAAACTATTAACTTACTCTGACAAAGCAGTCGTGAAAATGCATTCTCAGAAGCGCAGCAGCAAGAGTTGGCCTGCGAGAGACGTACTGAAATGTGACACGGTGGACAATGGATTCCATTTGTGGACACCTGAAGCGGTAGTAGTCTAGGTCAAGATCACCCTTCAAACGTGGGTTCCCAAGCGGGTTCCCATATGGCTTCGCAACTGAAGCTCCAACAACGCTAAGAAGAACAACAAGGGCAAACAAGTTCTTGAGTGCCATTGTTGTCTCTCTTCTTTGTTGAGTATTAAGCTGAGTTTAAGGATGAAGAAAATGGAGAAAGTCTCAGGGTTTTTATAGATCAATGGAGGGGTTTTGAAAAGTTTCATTGCCAAATGTCAACATAGGAATTACATATCATAATACCAATTTGCAGTTATTAATAGGTTTCCTTTACAAAAAAAATACTATGTTTCTTGGTAGAATTTGAAGAACAATACAGGCCTGCACGATTTTTTTGATTCTTTTATGATGCTTAAATACAAACTTATCAGGAATATATAACACATAAAAGTTTTGAAATATGATCAATCACTCATTCATTCATCACTTTTGCTCTATAGTATATATAAGGCTATTGACCTTTTACAAAGCAACACACAGTTTTCCATTCTATAAGTAAATAGTATTCTCAAACATATTCTCAGTCTTCTGCCTCAAAAATAGTTATTATATTAAACTGCAATCTGCAATAAAATAAAGAGCTAAAATAATAACTAGTTTGTCATGTGTGTTACACACGTTCATATTCTTCGCCTGCATCATCTTTTTTTTCTTTCTCTTCCAACATTTTCTCAAACTCTATTGTCATTTACTTATTGAACGTATTATAGAAGTTGATCTTCCAGCTAAACAATCATTTTGAAAATCATTTGCATGTTCCTGAATAATGTGAGTGAATACTAACACCTTATACGGCTATACACGTACAAATACTCATTATGATCATGCATCAACTATGTTAAAATGTTGATACATACAAACAAATTTCTTTGTTATATTTCTTCTATCAGGGAGATTATGTAGCATAACCGTTTAATTATAGATAACAAATTTATAATTTGATACATAAGTAACACCAACATGAGCCATGTAAATGACGTATCTTCATAATCATTTAGTCCAAAAAAAGTTTTGATGTTTAGTCAACTCACATATACTTACTATACAAGACTGGCCCAAAAGGGATGGGCAAAGGGCCGAGATCTTTGTTATTTACATAATCTGCTAAAGCTCTTTTCAGCACTAAAAAAGGACTCAACAATTATATTTACGCAAGTGCCAAAAATCTTTCTATATTAACCAAATTGCACCGAATTTTTGATATTGATAAAATATGCGCAATGGTGAAGACTGGTTCAGGCTGAACCGTTCAGCACAACAATCTCAAACATAAACAAGTGTCTTCTCTGAGTTTGCTAACTCCATGGAGAAAATGGGTCGGATCAATGTAAAGACTGGTTCAGCAGGAGTGAGGTCAGAAGGCAACTGTGCCGTTGCAAATAGTTAAGGAGTGCAAAATAGAGTGTGTTGGGGGTTTAAAGTATGTAAACTATCTTCAATAACAAAAAGCTTTATTATTATGAAAAATTTCATCAACCAACATACAAAAGTAAAATAAAAGAAAGAGAAAGAAAGCATAAAGACTGTAAAATGTTGTTAAGTTTGTGTAGTTTTCTTTTGTATGGCTCTCAGGAGAATGAGGAGAGAAAAACTCTGCCCAACATCACAATTGTTTTCACCTTCTTCTTGCAAGAAGTATACCAGTAACTATAGCTGTCCCTGTAACTGCAATCGCCACTGATGATATTATCCTCTTCACTGTAAATACTGACTCGTCGCTCGGTATCTCCATCAAATCTTTCATCTGCACAGTTCCATGAAATTATGTATTAAACCAAAAAACGAAATGAACTCCTTGAGAATTAAGAGACTGGCACAAGAACAAACCGTTATAGGTTGCTGCCAATTCTTCTTGATTCCATTAATATGCCCTCTACCGATAACTGCCACAACCGAACTGTGCTCACTTGCAACTCTCAGCAAAGAGGATGCCATGTACCTGAGAATTTCATTTGTGTTGCCACCAATCATCATCATGAATAAGCCAAGCTTAGGCGAATTTTGATAATCTACATAGAGAGGGATAAGAGAAGACTAACTGGTCTCGCTCATGCACAAGTGTATCCATGAGAGATGGAAATTCCTTGCTCATTTCTTGAATCACCAAAGTCAGCATATCCACATCGTCCATTTCTTTCAACTGAAGCGACCACAGACAGAGATATCCAGAATCAAGATGACTAGATATGATGAGTCGCATTGAATTGTATACACAAAATGTATACAGTAAGACTTACCATTTTGTCGAGTTCTTCAGCGCTCGGTAAGAAGACGGCTTGAAACAGCAAGGAGTATAGAAACTTTACTTTGTGCCACAGAGGCATCTTTGCCCATGTTCTTTTTAACGTGATCTGCGTCGCATAAAAAAATTATATATTGGAACTATGTTAGAGGATGCAGTTTAACTCCATCATATCATATATAAGAAAATGCTATGAAATGTGGACGAACGTATCACCTGTACAGGACGATCACCAAGTATCACCTTGCCTCCATATTTAAGAGCCTCTTCGTATGCCACACGAAACTCAGCACCAGGAAGAACCTCAAGTTGACTGGCGATCTAATAACAGAAGGACATGATGTAAATTTTTGGATCGGAAAGTTAGAGCTTCTACAGAAAACAAAAAACATCTTGATTTAAGGAAACTTGCCTTTGCAAGAAACCATCCATAGAGTATTCCGAACGTGTTCTGTTTCTGCTTCCAGCTTTCTATCATGTCAGACATGGTTGGAATCTAGAGACGCAAAACATAACACACCATTTCAGAATAAACAAAAGGGCTAGAAGAGTTAGAATCATGTATAAGTAGATGGATCTCTGATGTATCATCAACAAAGCATAGCATATAAAACAATTGAAGTACAATTAAACAGGCAACTCTTTTCCAGCAGACAATCTAGAGCTCATGCATCATTTGAAAGAAAGGAATCCTCTGTTTTTGTGATTAACTAAAGAAATTTTGGCATCCCTTTTAATTGTTAATATAGACATCCACAGCAAAAAAAAAAAGAAAAAAAAACTATCATCTTCGACCAAAAGAAACAACGATGCAGATTCTTTTACAGAACCTCACACAATTGGATAGACGGCCATAAAATGTGAAAAGCAAACCAAAATAGGAAGGAAGAAGCGAACCTTCAAAGCCTGAGGCTTGAGAATAGACAAACGGCTTGAACACAACTCCACGAAGACAGCCTATTAATCATCAGCCACTTGCTTAGACACAAGAGATATCAAACTTCCGTTCTCAGTGAACATCTAAAAGAAAAAACGAACCTCTGGTTTCAAGATGCTGATAACTGCTTGAACTTCTCGACATGATTCCTGTAACCAACAGAAAATTGCAACGATATTGAAGGATTACCCCCATGATGAATGATTGAATGCTAATAAAAAACAAAGTAAAGAGCTAAAGCTTAAGTTCAAGTACTAAAACCCATCCAAAATCATATCTTTCTCACTTTAGCAACTTGCAAGAAGCTAGGGGTTCCTTACTCAATTCCTAAAACCCTTTAAGAAACTTTTCTTACACAACCAAAAACAAACACTGTCCGAAACATTTACATCTGAAAAATACATTTTTTAAAAAGATTTGTCGAAATTTTGACATGCAATTCTCCAAATGATTGAATGCTAATTAAAAAAAAAGGCATAGAGCTAAAGCTTAAGTTCAAGTGCTAAACCCATCCAAAATCATATCCTTTTTTTTTTTAAATTACTTTAGCAACTTGCAAGAAGCTTAGGAGTTTCTTACTTAATTCCTAAACCCTTCTTCTTACACAACCAAAAAACACTGTCCGAAACATTTACATCTGAAAAAAACATTTTTAAAAATAGATTTGTCGAAATTTTGACATGCAGTTCATCATTCTTCCAAAACCAAAAAAACAGATCCTTTCCGCAAAAAAAAAGAAAGAATAATTACCTTCGAAACATGAGCAGTCCCGATCAAATACACATCGCAAGATCCGCTCTCCCCTGTGGACTCGCACGTCAGCATCACAACGCTTTTCGCCAATTCCTCCGGCAGCTCCGCCTTCGTCGTCGATGAACCCTCTCCCTCTCCCTCTCCACCGCCGCCGACGATTCCCTCGCCCGCATCGCCGCCGCTAACGACGGAATCGGAGTCTTTGTATTCTTCTTCGTCCTCGACGGCGTCCTCCTTCTCCACATTGACTATGCTGTCGCTCAACGAGATGTCGCCGGTAGGTCTGGAGGAGTGTTCTTCGATGTGAACGAAGTCCTCGCCAGAGTTAACAACCTCCGCCTCCGTCGACATCGAAATCGAATCGAATCGAGGGGGGGGGGGGAGATAAGATTTGGGATCACGCAATTGGTTTACTGCTAGTAATGGTGAGAAAGTCGTCTAATACCTGAGACAGATTATGAGCTTAAGGTAACGCTTATTGTTTTTTATATACTATATAGTTCCGTTTCCTTAAATTAAATACGTAATTAACACTGATCGAAATATGATTTAATCCGTGATATTGACCTTTTTAATGTTTAAACGCTAGTTTTTAATGGGCTAAAATTTAAAAAAATGCTGGAAGCCCATTATGACATATGTCAAAAATAGAGAAAAGGTGATGGAAGCCCATTCTTATGGTAGAAAACAATTTTTTATTTTGTTTTTCTATTATCATTTGTACAAATAGAAATGTCAAACATTAACTGACTATTATTAAATAATTTAGTATTAAATGTGAATCTACATAAGATATTGGAATTATTGGTTACAAATTGTTGATCTAATAATGTTAAAAAAAAGACTTGAAAAGACTAAAACAACATGTTGGATTCTTATCTTGTAATAGGCGTAAAACATCAGTCTTACAAAGTTATATATTAGGATTTAGGAGAGAATAATTTGGTAGCCACTCTTTAGATGAGTATTCTATATTTTTTTGTCGAAATGCTTTCTCCACTGATTCTTTTCCTACCATTCAAATCTCTTTCTCTACCATCATACTTAATTTCTCGTTGCATGTTCATAGGTTCACCATTCAAATGAATACTTGTGTTTTAGCAGATTGTTACGGCCGCCGGTCTATAATGAAATGGTTACAAAAACTTAAAAGTTGAAAGGCAACTACTAACAAGCTGAGTAACAGTTTAATGCAGTATATAGTATACAAAAAAAATAACTAAAAACTCTATGGCAACGACATTTGTTAAATTTGTATAGCAATGTAATAAACAAATAAAAAAGAAGGTATCAACGTTTGTTAAATTTTTAAGCCCTTTCTCAAAAAAAATTGTCCTAGCTATGGATGTATATAGATCAACTCATCTTCTTTGCATTCTCGAATTCCAATTTCCAATACTTTTCCACCGTTGAAAGAAGTTGGTAAGATATCACAACATTGTCTTCTGGGAGCCTTCAACTACCACAATCCACAACCAAAGAAAAGAGTAATTTAATTACAAAAAATAAACTTAAAATAAATAGAAAATGTAAGATGTTTACGTACGTAATAGTATTTGCAATGATGTTATTTCAAAATTCCAACACATTTGATATTTCATTTTTAAAACTTTAATGTTTACACTTTAAAAATTCAGTGATAGTTTTAAGCTTAAACGTCAAAGTTCACTCAAAATCAACACTGAAATGGATTTTTGAAAGATTTTATCATCAACTAAAATCACATAATAAATATTCAAGTTATCAAACTTATCTGAATTATTTTGAAATTCTCTTGCAATTCGAAACATCTTAATGTATACCCAAGCATTTATCTCTTAGAAGAAAAAAATCCTTTTCCAGGCATTTATCTTGCACTTCTTGTAAATAATATGTGACATTCCTAGTTTTATTGGTACCTAATTTCAGAGTAAAGGGATACATATCTATAGGGAAAACTTTAGTAATTGACATTTCAACAAATCACTACTAATCTAGGAAATGATTTTCACAGATGACCAAAACTTCATTATTTATCCTATTATCCACATACAAACACAATATCTCTAATCCAAAACCAAATTCACAAAACTTAGACAAAGTATATTGCTTACTTGTCTGATATCGGGATCCAACCTTGTCGAAAATACTCTAATCTCTTCGATTTTGCGAGGAGATGAAATGGGATCGTACGTGCAATTCTGGTAAGCTTGCTTGTACACACTTTTAATAGTTCCATCACTGGGAGAAGAAGAAACATGTTCCATGAAGAAAGTGACAGGTCTTTGGCATGGATCAGGATGAACATCTCTTGTGTTGAATGTGTACACACTTGCCAACCCGCCTGAATTTTTCCATGGTCGGAACGTTTTTTGTGTCCTCAAAGCATCCCGTAGAAATAAATGCTTACTCTCAATCTAATATTAGAGACAAACAAAGATTATTTTGAATTAATAACCTTAAGTTACATGTCATGCAAAATCATCTATATAGTTAGGGAAAACAATATTAACCTGAACGGCATAGCCCCAGGAGACAGAGATGGTCCAAGAGTACCAACGGTCGTAGCAAATGGAGACTTGAAATATACGGAGAGGATCAAGTTCTATGGCGGAGAAGAGGTGGCTGACGGCAGAGAATGTGGTTACGTTTGGGAAAATTGGATCAATGTGGACTATGTGGTGTAGAGACACCAACGGTCTCGTTGAATGTGATGTCAATATTCCCAATGCATTTCCTTTTACATCAAACTGATTAGATTGAAAAACGAATTAATCAATATTATGCAAAAATTAATCACTATTTATTTTTTTGGTAAAAACTGAATCACTATTTATTTTTAAGAAGTTAGAAAAAAACCTGATGAAAGCCAGGCTCATGAGACAATCCAACTCCAAGCTCAAGCACACAAGCATGAATCCTAGAGTCTCCTCCGTATAAATGTGGATACCTTTCGATACAAGAATCGAAATTTTTAGCTAAAACGTTAGCCAACGAGCTGCTTATAGCGATCCCTCCACCGCCAAATGCCATGTCGTGTCCGAACAATGAGTTCTGGTGATAAATCTCTGAGCTTGCTCCTATGTAATACCATGATGTGTGGTCGTATTTTGAGAGCGTTCTTGCGAGGTTTTCAGGGATAAATATTGTGTCGTCGTCTCCAAATACGTACCATCTTACTTCCTCTGAAGAAGTATTAAACATCCTTACTGTTTCTAACACGCACCGAGCGATCCTAATCGCGTTTCGGTCACCTTTTCTCCAAGTGTATCTGTTGGGTTATGATCAATAATTCAATGGGCTGATTCGATTTAGTTATACTCTATTTAGAAAGTTAAAACCAAAATAATAAATAGAAATATAATTTTTAGTCAATCCTTTCTTTTGCCAACTTGTTTTTAACTAATCATGTATCATATCTTGTTGTTAGACATAAAGTTATTGTTGCATTTTTATATAAAAAAAATAAAACCTAACCAATATTTTGTTTTTCACACAAAAAGGGTTTATGAAGAGTTTCTTGAACGGAAAAGGGTCTTGAACCTGACACACAACTTTAAAGCACGACTTTGAGTAGTGGTTTAATAATATTTTTGTAGTTACAAAAATCGCACTCTGGAGAACTTCTCACTAAATCTTGTGTATGCTTAGATATAGCTGCAAATGTAATAACATTTCATAGAGTTTAGAAAGTTTGAGTTTAATCTCCAACCAAGTTGAGATTTGTATTTTAGTTTAAATAATAAATGGATATAGTTAATCAATAAGTCTTTCTACGATTTTATAACTAATAGCTAGAATATTAATTAAAATTATAAAATATCATGAATACAAAAAAAAACATATTTTAGAAGGTAGGTGTCTAAGAAAATAAAATAATAGGCGTCACAGCTAAATCAAGGCCCTTGAATAAAATAATATGCCAACCAACCTGATTTTTAGATAATGGTGATATCAATGTTTGCTTAGTTACCTGAACCGTGATGTATCTTCGGAAACACAAATCGGAGGAAGGAGATTAGAATCTGTATCGTTCACCAAAGACGACAAGGGACGGTCAACAAAGACACAACCTCTCATTCTCTGAGCATCCCACCAAAGCTTAACATATTCTCTACGTGCAGGCCACGACTTAGTGCTCGATCCGATCCCAAAGACGATGTGATCGATCTCTGTTAGGCTCTGAGATTGATCTTGAGAAGATAAGAAGTAGGCAAGTGTCTTTAGGTTGAAACCTTGATAACGAGAGGGAGACAAGAAGGTAGACCAACGATGCAAAAATAGAAAGTAGTATGCAATATATCATACGGGTCGAGATAGTTGAAGAAGAAGATGAAGAATGAGCTCTCGATATGCGTTGAAAGAGACACATTTCCTCAGGGGTCGAAAGAGAGGAAAAAGTATATGAAGAAGGATAATTTTGGTCTACTAATACCTTTATATAAAAATAAATAATGGAAAGATCTCAAAATGAGTTATGGTACGAAGGTGGATATATTAAAATGGTGGTCACTGGTCACGGTGGCTTAGTTATACGCGGTTGTAGCGGTAGCAGAGGAAGGTTGATCCTAGGGAGAGTCTTAATGGATTTAAAATTGGTTTATATCAATGTAAGGAATAAAAGTAGCCTAACTATTTTAAAACCAGTTGTGATTTGGCACGTAAGCTAATAAGGCGTAGAGACAAAGGAGACTTATTAGATTATTTGTTCTATTTTTACTTAATATAGAAAATTTTATTTGAGTGTAGGAGTTGTTTTGGACTCATACGTACATTAATTAGTTGTTTGTTTCTCCACTTTACAAATTATCAATTTGAAGTTGTACAACAAATTTCTTGACTCAACCTTCTATTCGACTAATGCGATGAACTTAGCTAGTTGCATACATTTTAAAGGTATCGAAGATATATAGTATGTGTATCTAATGGAATTCAGTTTCCATCACAAAAATATATTCTGCTCTATGAGATTAATGATGATATATTAAATTACTAGATATGTTCGTTGACAAAATTAAATTATATATTTGTTTAGTAAATGTGTAAGGAGATCTCGTTCCGAAATTTATTTGGGTGAAATATTAAAGATTACAGATCTAACTAGTTCAATCGAGTTGTCCGGTTTTGTTTGTTTTTTAATATTTTCTTGTTAGCATATTAGATTACACATTAAATATAGAGAACAGACGAAACATGCAAACGTTTAGTAACGTAAATGTTGATGCCTTCAACATGTGCAATGTCACAAGATCCGAGCCATAGGGAATACTTACTTATATTTCCTCACGAAATAGTTGAACTTTGTTAGTTTCAAAAAAAAAAAAAGTTGAACTTTGTTTCGTGGAAAAATGATTTAAAGAACTTGAAAGAAAAATTTTGGAATGACATGAATCTGCAAAAGAAGTGGTTAGTTAGTGTTTAGATATATATATACAACTTTTAAAAAATTTGCCATTCATTCGGATATTACAACGCAAAATCTCTGCAGACTTTGTATTTGCTTCCCTGTAACCTAGCACCGCCATTTATCCGGTATACAGGCGATGCTTATTCCGATTGTTCATTTCAGGTTGTTTTCTTTAAAAAGTCTCTTGTTATTAAAACACTCAAAAAGATTTGGGTCAAAAGGAATATGAAGACATGGGCTTTTAAGCAAACAGAAGATCGATTGGGCCAACAAAGAACAACCAAATCCTGCACAAAAAAACAGATAAAAGAGTTTTTTTTTTTTGCTTATTACCAAGATTTAATGAATGGCTGATCCATCCATAAGTGGTGTTACGTTGTGCAAATTGCTAACTATACGGGTAACAAGAGGAATCTATATAGCATAGCAAAGGGTTTTTCTATTCGTTATTTTTCTAAAATAAGGGGTTATCTTTTCGTATTTTCCTAGTTAAGTCTTAAATGAGATTATAAAACCTAGCTACCCTTCAACGTGCAACAAAAATATGATCACTACCTTCCAGTTACGTAAAAAGATAGATGTTATAAAAAAAACTAGCTACCCTTCTAAACAACACTTTATTTCCCTTGTTTTTATTCGATTGTTTTT
>NW_026618163.1:0-13437 GCF_000801105.2 Raphanus sativus
GCCACCTTAGATTTCCTCTTCCCACCCTTTTGCTGGATCTCTTAGATCATTACCAGCTAGCTCTTCCTCAACTTTGCCCGTCGGTCATCTGAGTGATAAACGGGTTCATCACTAGAGCCAAGGAGGAAGGGGTTATCGTTGGGCTCTCTGAGCTAATGAGTCTCTTCTCGATAAAGGAGAGCACTTCCAAGGATGGCGGGAGCGGTACCTACTATCTCCCCTGTCGTCCAGGGCTAGGCGTATTCAAGTTCTCGGCCAGCAATGATGACTGGCGCAAGAAGTATTTTTATGTCAAGATTGACCCCTTGACGGTTCCTGTAGGCCGTGACCTCAGGAACTCATGGTCTGATATTTCCGGTTAGGATTTTAGGGATATGTTCACATGTTTATCTTTGTTTGTCATTTTGTGCTAATTGTCTTTTGACTCTTTTTGCAGAAATCAAAGATCCTGTCAAATTGTCTAGCAAACTCACTAGAGCTCTCTACAGGAAGCTACAGCATAGTCCTAACACTTGGGTGGCTTACACCACTTCGAGAGTCGGATCAGCTAGGTTTCCTGAACGATACCAGGCGTCCTTCCCTGATTCAGTGATGGTTGCCGGTTTAGAAGGTAATCTTTTATTCTTAATTCATGATTTTTACCATCCGAATTTGTCTCGTGTGATTAATGAATTTTTTTTATGTTTTAGTTTCTGAGGGTGATTCAGTTCTCGAAGTTTCCTCCGGAGCAAGTACTTCCTCGAAGACTCAATCACAGAAGATGCCAATTCAACCTTCCTTCCGTTCCAGGGGTAGATCGACCAAGGCTGCCAGCTCCTCTAGAGGGAGTGACAAGAACCAAGGAGGATCCTTCCTTGACTCTGTGAAGGAGGCTCTTGACGAAGGAGGCTCTGCTCCTGCTAAAGGTGTTGGCTCTTCGGAGCCTAAGGTTCAAGAAGTTGGCCTTCCCTCCGAGGTCCCGATGACTGAGGCTGATCCTCAAATGGTGAGGGATCCTCCGGAGTTTGAGCCCCCGAGGAGCAAGAGGTCCCGAACTGACCAGGTTGACAGACCTTCGAGGTCTTCCTCCTCCTCCTTTAGAGGAGGAACCGTTGGCTGGAACTTTGCTCATTCGAAGCCTGGGTCGGTTTTGGACGATCCGTGGGGTTTGGCTACTCTGATGAGGCATATGAAGAGTCCCGGGTGTTCCCTCCCCTCGATCTCCAATCTCACGCACAAGGATGAGTACGTCGATATTGCTCATCACATGGGTCAGGTATGAAGTCTATTTCATCTTTTAACTTTTTCTTTGGACGATTTTTACTAAATCGTTTTCCGTTTTCTGTAGCTGGCTGGTGCTATCAACAGGGCTCAGTTCAAATTTGAGGACGCTGTACACAATGCTCCCAGTGCCGAGGAATTAGCCCAGGTCACTGAATTGGTCAAGGCCAACAAGACTGAACTTAATCAGACTCGGGCTCTGATCTCGGATCTCCAAGCTGAGGTAAAGAGACTTGGCTCCAAGTGTGATGCTCAGCAAGGGACGATCGAGAGCCAGCTGATTGACCTCCAGGTGAAAAATAGGAAGATTGGGGAGTTGGATGCTGCTCGGAAGATAGCCGAGTATCAAGTCAAGGAGCTGATTGCCACATCTCAGAGCAGCCAGAAGAACAAGGAAGCTGAGGTCAGGCTAGCCGTCCGGAGAGGAAAGAAGGAGGTAGCCGAAGCCTACAACAAAATTCTGGTTGTTGTCAAGGAGAAGTTCTCCAAGAAGAAGGACGAAGTCGACCTCCTGGTTTATGCTCAAGAGATTCAAGCCAACACCGAGCTCCTGAAAGACATGCTGGATGGCGAGATTAAGAGTACTCAAGATGAGTATGATCGCTTGGTGGCAATAATGCCGGAAGCTGTTGCGGCATACGAGAAGGCTCAGGTCTCGGACTTCTCGATCGGCAAGCTCCCTCTTCCCCAACTCTCTGAGAGCTCAGGTACTTTTGAGGTTAATATGTTTAATCTCTCCTTTTCTGGAGAGTTTGGTTCTAATTTGGGATTGGTGGGTTCTTACTCAGCCCCAGTCGAAACCGCCTCTAGAGGTGGTGACAAGGAGATGGAGGAGGAGGTTCCTGAGGAGGAAGATCCAGCTGGTAAGGGAGCTGAGAAGAGCTCAGATGACAAGGAAGTTTAAGAGCTGAGGCTCTTTCATGTTTTCTAGGATTTCTGCCCGATGGGCTTTGTTTCATTTGTTTCTAAGACTTATAGCCTGAGGAGGCTTTTAAACTGTTATCTGTTTACACTTCGAATCTTTGTTAGTCTGGGGAGGCTTTTAAACCCTTGTTTAATTTCAAACTTGGTTTTCGTTTCATTTTGAGTTTTTGGCTTTAGTCGTAAAATATGACAACTTGATCATGATCGAATTTTATGATAAGTCTGGAAGACTTTGGTCGTTTTTAGTTCCTTAAGAGGAATTCTTGGAGTATCGGGATTAGCTTAAGGTTTTTAGGAACCTAGGTTTAATCTGGACACCTTGGGTGGGGGTTCTCGGGAACCTGAATTTGTTTGTGGGATTTTAAGACCCGTTGAGACTTGCTTAGGATTTTAGGACCTATTGAGATTTGCTAAGGATTTTAAGACCTTTGTGATTTGATGAGGATTTTAAGACCTTGGAGATTTGATAAGGATTTTAAGACCTTGGAGATTTGATAAGGATTTTAAGACCTTGGAGATTTGATAAGGATTTTAAGACCTTGGAGATTTGGTAAGGATTTTAAGACCTTAGGTCCAGGTTCGTCGAGACCTGGTATTGCTTGAAGGATTTTAAGACCTTTAAGATTGTTAAGGATTTTAAGACCTTAGGTCCAGGTTTGTTGAGACCTGAACTAATCCGAAGGGTTTTTAGGACCCTAGGTCCATGTTTGCAGGGATCTGTTTTGTTACAGAATTGAGATATCGAGAATAATTTCTTTATTGATAATTGGATACATGGTATCATAGTCATCATACAATTGCTGTATTATAATGATCATACATTTGCTGTGTGGGCTATGTGATTTTAATCAGACATATGCCCCCTTTGATTGTGGTGAACGAAGTGTTGAAATGAGGTTGGGGCTGCACTCATGACGGAGTTGCCTACGTACCCAGCCAAGGGATCAAGCCTAACGTAGTTCAGGAATTTTAGGTACCTAATGATAATATCTCTTAAGATTCGTGGCGTTCCACGATCTGATTCAGGTACCCCGGTTCGCACCTTTCGGAGCTTGTAAACGCCAGGTCGTACCACGTGGATGATCTGGTAGAGACCTTCCCAGTTGGTTCCTAACTTCCCAGCATCTTGTTCCTTGGTTCCTTCGAAAACTTTCCTAAGTACTAGGTCACCTACAGCAAACTGTCGGAGCCTGACTTTGGAATTATACTGTCGTGCCATTGCTTGCTAATAGTTCTGAATGCGAATCAGAGCTCGGTCCCGTCTTTCCTCGATTAGATCGAGGCTGTCAGTTAGGAGCTGATCATTAGCTGCGGGATTGGACGTACAGAGTTTCCGGCGGAGGCTACCAGCAATGGTTTCAGCTGGAACGACAGCTTCCATCCCATATGCTAAGGAGAAAGGAGTTTATTCTGTAGCTTTTCGTGGGGTGGTTCGACATGCCCAGAGTACTTCAAGTAATTTTTCTGACCAGAGTTCTTTCTGGGTTCTGAGGCATTTCTTGAGGTTTGCTAATACTGATTTGTTAGCAGCCTCCGCCTGTCCGTTTCCTTGAGGTCGGCGAGGTGATGAGAAGGTCAGGCGAATATTCCACTTGTCACAAAATATTTTGAAATCGTGGGATATGAATTGTCCTCCATTGTCAGTTACGATTTCGTATGGGACGCCGTGTCTACACACGATTTCTTTCCACACAAATTGCTCGACCTCGACCCTGGTTACCTGCTGGAAAGCTTCAGCCTCTATCCATTTCGTGAAGTAGTCTGTTAGGACTAAGAGGAAGCGTAGCTTCTTCTTTCCACTTCCTGATGCTACTAGTGGTCCCACGATATCCATGGACCATCTCATAAATGGATAAGGGGCGGATATGTTAGACAGCTTTTCCGCAGGTTGGTGTATAATCGGTGCATGCCTCTGGCATTTGTCGCATGAAGAGGAATAGGCCTCACAATCCGCAATAATGGTAGGCCAGAAATATCCCTGTCTTTTGATTCTGATGGCTAGAGCTCTTCCTCCAGAGTGGTTCCCGCAGGAACCATCGTGCATTTCTTTCATGAGTCTCATAGCAACGAGGCCATGGACGCATTTTAGGTAAGGTCCGGAAATGCTTCGTTTGAGGAGGACAGATTCAGTTACGCAATATCTCGCGCTTAATGCTTTGAGCTTTCGAGCCTCCCATTTATTGGGTGGAGTCTTTCCTTTTAAGATGTATTGCGTGATTGGAATTCTCCAATCCTCTCTTCCTATAACTTTGTTATGAAGAGATGAGGGAGGATCCTGTTCGGGACCTGGTGTCGTGGTGCCCCCGGAGGTATTGGTAGGATTGGGCTCCAGGGAGTCTGAATTCCGAGGAATACCTCCAGATGAATTTTGGAGAGCTGAACGGCTTCTGGTTTTAACTCTGCAGACGAGTGGGTCTGAGTTGGTGCCCCCGGGGGTATTCTGGAGATCAGGGTCCAGGGAGCCTGAAATTCGAGGAATACCTTCCGTGATTTGGATTGTGTTCCCGGAGGTATGCTTTTTAGAGCTACGTATTCTGGTTTTTGGGAACCAAAATGTTGTGAAAACTTGGGTAGCTACCGTTTCAGGGCAGGTACCCTCGGGTTGCTCTGTTAGTTTGCTCTCTTTTTCAGCTTTAGTAGCTATGTCGATGCTTGGTTTTTCGATTCCTTCTACGGGTATGATCCGTTTTACGAGGGGGTCTGACGTGGAAGCTAAAGCAGCCAACGCATCTGCTGAGGAGTTCTCTCCTCGTTGGATCCTTGTTAGCTCGAATTTGTCGAACTGTTTGGTGAGGTTCTGGACGACTTCGAGATATGCCCCCATTCTTTCGTCCCTTGTTTCATACTCTCCGTGAAACTGGCTAGCTACTAGCTGTGAATCACTATAAGCGTTTAGTTCTTGAATTCCGAGACTTAGGGCGAGTTTCAACCCTGCGATTAGTGCTTCATATTCAGCTTCGTTGTTTGAGGCGCTGAATCCGAGCCTATAGGACTGCTCAATGGTTTCTCCTGCTGAAGAAGTTAGCCTTAGACCGACGCCGGAGCCCTGTTTTGACGAGGCTCCGTCGACATACATGCTCCACCTCGGAGATTCCATTTCGGAGTCTAATTGCTCGGATGCTAGTTCAATGATGAAGTCGGCAAGGACCTGAGCTTTCGCTGCTGCTCGAGTTCTGTACTCAATATCATATTCACTGAGCTCGATGGCCCATTTGGCCAATCGCCCGGACTGGCTAGGGCTGTGCAATATCATTCGTAATGGTTGTGAGGTCATTACGACGATTGAATGCGATTGGAAGTAAGGTCGCAGCTTTCTAGCAGCTGTTACGACTGCTAGAGCTAGCTTTTCCATTGCAGGGTACCTTGTTTCGGCATCTATCAAACTCTTACTGGTGTAATAGACAGGTCTTTGTTCGTTTTGTTCCTCTCGTACCAGAACGCCGCTAACTGCAGCAGTCGACACAGCGAGGTACAGGTACAGTGGCTCTCCTACTACTGGTTTAGATAGGATCAGAGGTTCAGAGAGGTAAGCTTTCAATTGCTTGAAGGCTTCCTCGCATTTCTCGTCCCATAAGAACTTCTTATTATTTCTTAGAAGCTTGTAGAACGGGAGACACTTATCGGTGGACTTGGATATGAATCGATTTAATGCCGCGATTCGTCCAGTCAATCTCTGTACCTCTCTAGTTGTCCTAGGTGACGGCATTTCTAGGAAGGTTGCTATCTGCTGCGGATTGGCTTCGATGCCTCTTTCGGTTACGAGGTAGCCTAAGAACTCGCCCGAGGGTACCCCAAAGGTACATTTAGTGGGATTGAGCTTCATATCGTACTTGTTAAGGATATCGAAGCATTCTCGTAAATGGGCGATATGGTCTTCTCCAGCTGAGGACTTGACTAGCATATCGTCAATATAGACCTCCATGGTTTTTCCAAGCTGCCCGGCAAACATCTTATTTACTAGCCTCTGGTAGGTAGCTCCCGCGTTCTTTAATCCGAATGGCATAACCTTGTAACAATAGGTTCCTCGTTCGGTTATGAATGCAGTTTTCTCCTGGTCATCAGGATCCATCATGATTTGGTTGTATCCTAAGAAGGCATCCATAAAGGATAGGAGTCGATGGCCAGCTGTTGCTTCAACCAGGCGGTCGATGTGAGGTAACAGGAAGCTGTCTTTAGGACAAGCTTTGTTCAGGTCTGTGAAGTCTACACAGATTCTCCATTTCCCGTTTTTCTTCTTTACCACTACTGGGTTAGCTAACCAGTCGGGGTAATGTACTTCTCGAATGGACCCAGCTTTCGTAAGTCGGTCAACTTCATCGTTAACAGCTTGAGCCTTCTCGAGGCCTAGCTTGCGACGCTTTTGTTTGATCGGTTTGAAAGTAGGGTCTACTTTTAGCTTATGGGTGGTGACGTTCGGATCTATGCCCTTCATGTCGCTGGTGGACCATGCAAAGGTTTTGACGTTGCTTTTCAGAAAATCAATGAGCTCCTTTTTTGTTTCAGGAGGTAGCTCGGATCCGATGCTCACCTGTCTTTCAGGATCTGAGTCATCGATGCAAACTTTTTCAGTGAGGTTCTTGGGGGGACCTCAGATATTTTGTTGCATTTCGCGACCCTCCTGGATCTGTAATTGCTATTGGGGGGATTTTTTGAGGATTTCGAATCCTCCCAGATAGCAGATCCTGGATATCTTCTGGCTACCGTGTATGGTAGCTATCCCTTCGGGTGTTGGGAATTTTACGCATTGATGGTACGTTGAGGCTACTGCCTTCATTTTGTGAATCCAGGGTCTTCCCAGGATCGCATGGAACGGGGAAGGTCTGTCGATGACTACTACGTTGGTCATTTTCATTATTCCGCCAGCTATGACTGGGAGCTTGATAGTTCCCAATGAGGTAGCTGTTTCTCCGGAGAAGCCTACGAGGTTAGCTTTTTTTGGCCAATAATTTCGTAGTCGTCATTTTCCATCCCTTTCAGGGTGTTATAGAAAATTAGATCGACAGAGCTTCCTGTGTCTATCATGAGTTTAGGGACCTCATATCCTGCGATGTTCAGGGTGACAATCAACGCGTCATCATGAGGTCTGTCAAGGTTTGAGGTCTCGCTCTCCCAGAAAGAAATCTTAGTATTGGATTCAGGGTTACGAGGCTTAGGTCCAGTGTTGGATATAGCCTTCCGCACGTGATTCTTAATGGAATTGACGGAGTCTTGACATATGTCCGATCCTCCAAGGATACAGTCCACCCTCGAGTCGGGGCTCGATTGAGGGGACGGTTTGCTCAAGAGAGCTTCGACTTGTAAACTTTTTCCTTGGGGGAGTTTCCCAAGAATCATGTCGACTCTTTTCTTGGGAGCTGGAGGTGGCGAATCGGTCTCCTTCTCAGGTGACCTCTCGCGTTTCGGGGAAGTGTCCCTGGAACCTCTTTTCTGATAAGGTGATGGCTTTTTAAGGTCCACGCCCTTTATTTCTCCAGCTGCAAATTTAGCTGCCAGTTGTCGTTGGAGGTCCCAACATTCCTCGGTTGAGTGTCCTTCGCGATCGTGATAAGAGCAACGTTTGCCTTTATCAAAGCCTTTTGACCAGGGAGTTTTGTTTGCTGCTGCAACAGGTTTCTCTTCCTTGTCTTCCTCAATTGCGTAGGAATGTTCTCCCTGAGTCTGGTTGTTTCGAGGGTTACCCTTTTTATGAGGTCCCTTAGCCTCAGAGGATTCGCTTTTCGAGTGATTCTGAGGTTTCTTGTGGAGTTTATCCAGTGCAGCTGTCTCCTCCTCCAGAGTAATATATCTGGTGGCTCTATGAAGAGCGTCATCGATAGTTGGAGGAGTATTGAGTGTTAGCTCTGACCAGAATTTCGATTTATAGATCAGACCTCTCCTAAGAGCCTCGATGGCGACTAGGTCGTTAGGATTCGAGAGCTTAGTTCTTATTGCCCTGAACTTCTCGATGTAGACTCGTAGCGAGTCCCCCATTCCTTGACTGACCTTCCAAAGGTCGGCCTCAGAGGCTTGCTTCAGGATATGGGTTGAGTACTGCTTCATGAAGGCGTTAGTTAATTGATCGAAATTGTCTATCGAGGCTGGTTCGAGAGCGGAGAACCACTCAAGGGCTGTTCCGACCAAATTTTCGGCAAATGTCCTGCAGTAACCTGCTTCACACTCTTCCTGTGTGAAATGGGCTTTAACGATTGCCAATCGGAAAGCTCTCAAATAGGCCTTCGGGTCAGAGGTCCCATCATACTCGGGAATTCTGATTTTTCGGGTATCTCTTATGTGAGAACTGGCAATTCTGTCCGTGAATGGAGTTCCACGGGTTTCCTCGATCAAGCTATCGATTTCGGGAGCTGAGCTCGTAGCTTTATGGACTTGAGCTCCCAATTTTTGGAGAGCTGCGTGAGTTCGTTCCATATATCTACGGATAGCTTCAGGTCCTTCTAAAGGAAGGACGTTTGGGTCGTTAGCAGGTACCCGACAGGCAGGTTCCTGACGGAATCGTGTTGGCTCATCCTCCCATGCGGTTGGAGGGCTAGATCGCTCACCAGCTCTAGGGTTATCGGAATATATCCTTTGATAGCTGTCCCCATTCGGGATCGAGCTTCTGGTTTGATAAACCGAAGCTGACGCTCTGCCCCCAGATGGGAAGGATATTCCTGCTCCGGTCCTAAGATCAGGCGGCGGAGGAGGTAAGCGAGTAGTCCTGTCAGTAACCTGACCGGGTGTGGAACTAGTTGTCGCTATGTTACTTCCCATAGCACTGATGTTAGGTGGATTAAACACGGGGGCTGTCCCAGTATGAGGTGTCTGGAAAGCAGATCCGCGTCCTTCCGGAGCAGTGCTATCAGGGGAAAAGTTTAAACGTCCTCGGGGGAATGAGGGATCGGTTAATCGATCATGAAAAATGGCCCCCGGAGCTTGACGTTGCGGTGGTTGGGTTGTTGAGTTTAGAGATCTAGTTATCTCTTCGAATCGTTGCTGACGAACAGTCAGCTGATGCATCGTGCGCTCACTTTCCTGAGCTTTGTCCACTAACTGCATCATCATCTGGCGAATCTCAGAGAGCTGTGCCTCCGTTTGATTCAGAATGGCTTGCTGCTGAGGATTCTCGGTGATCGGGAGCCCGGAGGTGGTTCCACTTGATGATCTCAGGTTAATACCCCCGGTTGTATTTTGGCTCGTTCGAGCGCCAGCCAGAAGCTGTTGCCCAGATCGGTGGTCGCCACGTCGAGGCTCTGTGATTACAGGACTAGAGCCTCCGTCATTCGGTGAGCCATCGCTCTGAATCGGGAGGTTAAGGTCAGACGGGTTTGTTGTCTGATCAGTAGGATTCATCCTTAAGTTAGAGTAAGGGATTCGATTGTTTCTTCCCCACAGACGGCGCCAATTGTGAGGGGTTAAACTCACACCTAGATTTTAGATCAGGTTTAGTGTTTAGAAAAGGTTAGGGAAAGATAACGTGGGCTGAATCCCGTAATGACTTGTAGAATGAATTGGATTTGTATTGATAATGTGGTGAAAGAATGGTTACAAAAGATGTTCTCTTGATGATTACAAAGATTGTAAGATTGTTACAAGAAGAATGTTTTTGATGAATGTTGAGTAAAATATGATTTTAGTCGGCCTCCGTTCTTAGTCCTCGTCCTTCTCTTTAAATAGCCTTGGACTTCTTTAGGTTGTCTTCAACTGATCTCCGCGATCTTCTCCGCTTGAGGTGGAATCCGCAACAGCTTCCCCTTGACCGGGTCCTGCGCTTCTTCTTGTTATGACGTGAGCTTCCTCTTCGTCGTGACCTCTTTAGTCAGGATCCTTAGCTTTCAGCCTTCGGCTCTAGCTTAGCTCTCTTTAGGCTTTGAACTCGTGATGGGCCTATCGCGGCCCATCATCATCTTCTATTATTTGTCAATCAGCTACCGGGCCATATTCTGGCCCAACACTACCCAGTTCATGGACAGCTCTTGGTCACAAGGAGGTCTCTTCAAATGCAATCCCAACCAGACGACCATGACCAAAGGGAGAATCTCTTTCACACTCGTTGTACTATCTATGATAAAGTCAGTAGTTTGATTATAGATGGTGGGAGCTGTACTAATGTTGCTAGTGAGACTCTTGTAGAGAAGCTTGGGTTGAAAACAGGAAATCATCCTAGACCATATCCTCTCCAATGGTTGAATGAAGATGGAGTCAAGTTGATGGTCACGGAGCAAGTAATGGTTCCTATAACCATTGGTAGATACCAAGATGAGATTGTGTGTGATGTTTTGCCAATGGATTCAAGTCATATCCTGCTAGGAAGGCCGTGGCAATATGATAAAAGAGCTATCCACGATGGCTTCACCAATCGCCATTCTTTCACTCACCGAGACAAAAAGATTGTTCTTGCACCTCTGTCTCCACAAGAAGTTCACCATGACCAGGTCCAGCTTAAGCTCAAACGAGAGGAAGCTAGAAACAAAGAGCAATCAGCTGATGGAAAGCAAGCAAAAGGTATTCTTCTAACTGCTAAGTCTAGTGACATGAGGAAAGCGGTTCACTTGAATCAATCTATGCTCTTGTTTGTTTTCAAAAGTGCCTTACTAACTTCTTCTGACATTGCACCGGAGCTACCGAGTGGTTTTGAGTTTATCTTACAGGACTATGGAGACGTTTTCCCAGAGGAAAATCCAGCAGGGTTGCCTCCTATTCGTGGGATTGAGCACCAAATTGATCTGGTTCCAGGCGCTTCACTTCCAAATAGACCAGCATACAGAACCAACCCTGAGGAAACCAAGGAACTCCAAAGACAAGTTGATGAACTGATGAAAAAAGGGCACATCCGAGAGAGCATGAGTCCTTGTGCTGTTCCCGTGCTACTGGTACCAAAGAAAGATGGGAGCTGGCGCATGTGTGTTGACTGCAGAGCCATCAACAACATCACGGTAAAGTATAGACATCCTATTCCTAGACTTGATGATATGTTAGATGAACTACATGGTTCTTGCGTGTTCTCTAAGATAGATCTAAAAAGTGGTTATCATCAGATTAGGATGAAAGAAGGAGATGAATGGAAAACTGCATTCAAAACTAAACATGGCTTATATGAATGGCTTGTTATGCCATTTGGGCTCACCAATGCACCTAGTACATTCATGAGATTAATGAACCATGTCTTGAGAGCACTCATAGGACATTTTGTTGTAGTTTATTTTGATGATATCTTGATCTACAGCAAAAGTGAGGAAGAGCATAAAAGCAGCATCTGAAATCTGTTCTTGACGTGCTTAGAAAGGAATCTCTGTTTGCTAATTTTAAAAAGTGCTCTTTTGGAACAGATAACCTTGTCTTCTTAGGTTTTGTTGTTACAGCACAAGGAATTAAAGTTGATGAAGAAAAGGTGAAAGCAATCAGAGAATGGCCTAGTCCAACAAGCATAAGTGAAGTGAGAAGTTTCCATGGATTGGCTGGGTTCTATAGACGATTTGTTAAAGACTTTAGCACCATTGCTGCACCTCTCACAGAAGTTATCAAGAAAAGCGTGGGGTTTCAACGGAGAGAAGAGCAAGAGGAGGCTTTCCAAACCTTGAAAGGGAAGTTGACTAATGCTCCTTTGTTAGCACTGCCTGATTTTTCAAAAACTTTTGAAATAGAATGTGATGCCTCTGGTGTAGGAATTGGGGCTGTATTGATGCAGGAAAAGAGACCAATTGCTTACTTCAGTGAGAAACTTGGAGGAGCCATGCCGAACTACCCTACTTATGATAAGGAGCTGTACGCTTTGATCAGGGCCCTGGAGACTTGGCAGCATTACCTTTGGCCAAAAGAATTTGTGATCCATACTGATCATGAATCACTCAAGCACCTAAAGGGCCAACACAAACTCAACAAGAGGCACGCCAGATGGGTAGAATTTCTCGAAACCTTTCCTTATGTGATTCATTACAAGCAAGGTAAAGAAAACATTGTTGCTGATGCTTTATCTCGAAGATACACTTTGCTAGCGACAATGGAAACCAAACTCTTGGGTTTTGAGCAGATTAAGTCTTACTATGCTGATGATCCTGAGTTTTGTGATATCTATAAGGAGTGTGAAAAGCATACTAGTGGCGAGTATTATTTAGCTGATGGGTTTCTTTTCATGGGAAACCGTTTGTGTGTTCCTAATTGTTCTTTGAGAGAAATGTATGTCAGGGAAGCTCATTGTGGAGGTCTAATGGGGCATTTTGGGATCGCAAAAACATACAGCACTCTGAAGGAGCACTTCTACTGGCCGAACATGAAAAAGGAGGTAGAAAAGATTTGCAAAAGATGTGTAACCTGTGTTCAAGCCAAAGCCATAGCTCGTCCCCAAGGTTTGTATACCCCTCTTCCTGTTCCTGTTGCACCTTGGATAGATATCTCCATGGACTTTGTGTTAGGTTTGCCTAGAACTAAAAGAGGACGTGATTCAATCTTTGTTGTGGTAGATAGGTTTTCAAAAATGGCTCATTTCATACCTGGTCATCAAACTGACAATGCTCTAGTTGTTGCTGATCTATTCTTTAGAGAGGTTGTACGTCTACATGGAATGCCTAGAACCATTGTTTCTGATAGAGATACTAAGTTCTTGAGTCACTTCTGGAAAACTTTGTGGTCTAAACTAGGAACTAAACTCTTATTTTCTACTACTTGTCATCCTCAAACTGATGGACAGACTGAAGTAGTAAATAGATCCTTGTCCACTCTCTTGCGCACTGTTGTTAAAAAGAATCTTAGGTCTTGGGAAGATTGCTTACCACATGTTGAATTTGCTTACAATCATTCCATTCATAGAGCCACTAAGTTCTCTCCTTTTCAAATCGTGTATGGTTTCGATCCTTTGACTCCTTTGGACTTGTTGCCTTTACCTCTCAGTGAACAAACTAATCTTGATGGCAAGGCCAAGGCCGAGTATGTGGTTTCTTTGCATGAGCAGGTTAAGAAGAACATTGAAGAAAGAACCAAGGAGTATGAGAAGTTTGCAAACAAAGGAAGACGTGAGCTAGTCTTGGAACCAGGAGATTTGGTGTGGATACATCTAAGGAAAGAGAGGTTTCCTGCCGAGAGAAAGTCTAAGCTAATGCCTAGGACTGATGGACCATTCCGGGTTGAAAGGAAGATCAACAACAATGCTTATCAGATCGATCTTCAAGGGAAGTATACTGTGAGCTCTACTTTTAATGTAGCTGATCTAATCCCCTATGTTGCAGATGGTTCGAATTTGAGGACAAATCCTTTCAAAGAAGGAGGGCATGATGCAACCAGGCT
>NW_026618164.1:0-13434 GCF_000801105.2 Raphanus sativus
TCTTTATTTTTATATGATAAGTTTTTTTTGTGGTTTATGACCTTTTTAACTAAGATTTGAATAAAAAATTAGCATCAATCAGCCTTTTACATTTTTTGGTTTAATAATAATTATTTTTTCTAAATCGTTTTTAAATGACAATTTTTTTAGTTATGACCTTTTAAATTAAGATTTGAATAAAGGAAAATTAGCATTATTAAATAGTCTTTTAAATATTTTTGGTTTAATCTTTAAAAAAGATAAGATTGATTTTATTTACTTATATGTATTTTAACACATGTCACAATTTTAAATATATAACTGACACATGTCGCGATCGTGTTAATTAGTAACTTTGAAAACCAAGCTTTATATAATAAGATATTATTTATTCTATGATTAAATTCAATTCAATTCGGTTGAGCCACATACTAATCCATGAATCAAAAATGTTCTGATAACCGGTCTGGTTCTAAATAATATTGGTTTAACCCCACAACCAAACACCCCTCGTAGTAGCTCTCCTATCCTATGGTGGTGGTAAAAGAGGCAAGTAATACACAATCGGAGACGTTCTGTTTTACTATCCCTTCCCTCTCGCGATTCTCTTTTTAACGGTCTCTCTGGAAACAAATCCAAAATTGAAATTGAGAACCCTAATCTTCTTCTTCAATCAGCATAGGTTTCATCTTCCTCGCTATCCCACCTTCAAACCAGCCGCGAAGAAACTTTCAAAAAAGCCATGTCCGGATCACAGATCCACAGATCGAATCCGGATCGGGTCTCATCCCCGACGAGCTCCAAATCGGTGACGCAGACGGTGAACGGCTCGCACCAGTTCGTGATACAGGGCTACAGATTAGCGAAAGGGATGGGGGTTGGGAAGCACATCGCGAGCGATAACTTCTCCGTCGGAGGCTACCAGTGGGGGATCTTCTTCTACCCGGACGGCAAGAACCCCGAGGATAACTCCGCTTACGTGTCGGTCTTCGTCGCGTTGGCTAGCGAAGGCACCGAAGTCAGGGCGCTTTTCGAGCTCGCGCTCGTTGACCAGAGCGGGAAGGGGCATCATAAGGTTCATAGCCATTTCGAGCGGTCGCTTGATAGTGGGCCTTATACTCTCAAATACAAAGGGAGCATGTGGTACGATAATCACACTCGCTGCTTATGATTCTAAGTTTTATCTTTGATTACAATCTATGGTTTATAGCTTTGCTTGCCTTATCTCTAGCTGCGCATCCTTTGTGATTGAATTCTATGGTAGCTTGCTAAATTTGGATAGTAAAATGAAGAAGAGAAAGATGTGACATTGATCATCTGAATTAGAATATACTACACTGATCCTTTTGATTCTCTTTTCTTCTTTGTGGTTTGATTAGGGGATACAAGCGTTTCTACAGACGTACCCAGCTTGAGACATCTGACTTTCTCAAAGACGATTGCCTGATAATCAACTGTACGGTTGGAGTTGTGGTTTCCGAGGTACAGTGCCCACGGTTGCACTCTGTTCGCGTCCCTGAGTCAGAACTTGGATCACATTTTGGAGTTTTACTGGATAGCATGGAAGGTTCTGATGTCACTTTCGACATTGCTGGCGAGAAGTTTCAAGCTCATAAATTAGTACTGGCGGCTCGATCTCCATTTTTCAAGTCTAAATTTTTCAATGAGCCTGAAGGAAACAATACAGAGGTTACAATCAACGATCTGGAACCGAAGGTTTTTAAGGTAGATCATTGTGGCTTTTCTTTACTTGTTTCAGTTTGTTCAAAATCATACCTATATTTATTTTATGTTCCTTCCAGGCTTTGCTACAATTCATGTATAAAGATTCTCTTCCGGAAGATGTGGAGACTGTGACAACTCATACATTTGACCTCATAAAGCTGCCTGAAATATACGAGACATTGATTGTAAAGCTTTTAGCAGCTGCTGACAAGTATAACCTGAATAGGCTCAGGTTGTTGTGTGAATCTCACATCTGCAAAGGTGTATCAGTAAAGTCCGTAGCCAAGATCTTAGCATTGGCTGACAGATATAAAGCTACAGAACTAAAGAACGTTTGCCTTAAATTCACTGCCGAGAACCTAGCAGGTATGCTCCTTCTTCTTTTTTTGACAATCTTGTTTACGGTTTAACTATGTATTTGGTCTTATAGAAATGGAAACAAATTAGAATCTCTGCAATTCGGTTTAGTTCAGTTTGGTTACATGCAATTTGAGTTTGAACTTGGTTCAGTTTTAGATCAGTACTCTTCGGTAAGAGTAGTACAGTACATTATCACTTTTAGTTCGACTTACCATATTGGGATTCAAAATAATAAACCAATTGATTATAAACACATTACATTTCAGTTGACGCATTTTTTGTTTGGTCTTCTGTTTTATATGTACACCACTAGTATGCATATCAAAGTGTATAATCGATCTTCTGATGTGTGTGAATTTGGCTTCAATATTGCAGCTGTTCTGGAGACAGACGCTTACCAGCAGCTCAAGGATGAATGTCTGTCTCTCCAGTCCGAGCTTCTGAAGGCGGTGGCTGGTTACGAGGAAAGCAGCAACAGCACTGGAGCAGCCAAGTCTCAGAGCGTGTGGGCCCAACTATCAGACGGCGGTGGAGATACCAGCAGTCGACATGTTAGACAACGAACCACCTAGAGCCTCAGTATGCATTTTCTCAGGTTAATAACCATAGAGGAGGGGGTATATAGTTTGCTTTTGTATACCTTTTTTTCCAATGTTTACAAGGTTTTGTGGACGGGGCTACTAGTTTGAAATATGAATCCTAACTCTATGATAGTGAAATATGAATCAACCTTTCACTTTTGTAGTAGTAGTTTTATATGTATTCCTGTGTACGTGTATCTCATAATGTTTCATGCTATAAATAATAGTTTCAATTCCCATAAATTCCAGAACATTTTTTGTATCATGAGATAGACCTGTATCTGTTGAAGAAGTGTATTCCTAATCAGCCGGTTATGGTCTCTGTTCAATCAAGGAAGAGACAATAATGTTTAGCTGGTTAAAGCTTAGATCAAATGTCTCGTGGGTGATGTGATGGTTGGTGCGCATTATGAATGAACTTAAGTCAACGGTTTCCAAAACGTATGAGTTGGAGAAAGAGAGCTATAACCAAATCTTCTCGGTTTCCATTCAATCGTAAGACCCAAGTCTGCTAGCTCGAAGCCTAAACGACGGTTATTGGACCATAACCGGTTACAGCGGTACAATAAACATATCGAACGATGCAGATCCGCACGACACATTGGTCAACTGTATTAACGTTACAAAAGTGCAAAACATTTGATCCTATTTTCGCTGCGTTACATTCTCAACGCTTAGCCTACGTCCTCTCTCTCTCACAAGCGATCAAACCTCCACGACCAAAAATGTCCGACTCTCCACCTTCTCCGACGACCGCCGGAGACTCACAAACCACCGCGGCTAACGAATCGGATTCCAACGCCAAATGTCAAACAGCTATACGATCCTTATCCTCCATCGTCACAACCACAACCATCCCCTCTACGATCTCCCTCCTCCTCGACGACGCCTCCGTCTCCGCCGCGATCTCATCTCTCCTCCTCCGCCCCGACTCAGGCGCGGGAGATAACAACCTCTGCCGCTGGCTCTACGACACCTTCCAGTCCGCGGAGCCTCTCCTCCACCTCCTCGTCCTCCGTTTCGTCCCTCTCATCGCCGGCCTCTACCTCTCCCGCGTCCCTCTCCGCCAACCGCAAGCCGGATTCGAAGCGGTCTTACTCGCTCTCTACGCGCACGAGACGACCTCACGCGCCGGTCAGGCCGTAACCGTCAACATCCCCGATCTCTCCCACCCCAGCATCTACCACGAGTCGTCCAAAAGTCCTTCTAAAAACAACTCCACGTGTCTCAACATCGCCGTCGTCTCCTCAACGCTTGATCCACACGGTAAAATTGTATAGTTGGTTTAAGTGTAAACCAGTATTTAACCGAATAAACCGGTTCTCGTACATGTATATAAACAGAGTCCTTACTCTGTAACAGAAATAACAGAATCATTTTCTTCAATGATTCCTCTAACAGGTACCGTGAGATCCACGCGCAGAGCGAGGATCGTCGGCGTCGCGCTGGAGCTTTACTACAGCGAGATCTCGAGGATGTCGCGCGAGTCCAAGCTCGATTTCTGCAAGGCCTGCGAGAAGTGGGCGGGGGGAAACGGGGCTGTGATGATCCCTCACGCTGAAGAAGAGAGTGTAGTCGCGAGATCTGAGAAAGACGGTGGTGGTGGACGGATTCATCTGCCGTGGGAGCTCGTGCAGCCGATGATGAGGATCTTGGGGCATTGCTTGATGGGGACGAAGGTGGAAGATAGGGAAGTGACGGAGGCGGCGAGTAGAGCTTGTCAGAGTTTGTATCTACGAGCGCTGCATGATATTAACCCTAAGGCGATTCTGGCTGCTGGGAGTCTTCTCCGGTTAAGGGAGATGGCTCTTGATCCTAAGAACCAGATTGATCAGACTGAGATATCAAACGACAACCTTTTGTCTGTTTGAACCTCATCGTTTTTGCTTTTATTTTTTCGGACAACGCTTTCTTTTCTATCTTAAAGATAATTAACCACTTTGATTTGTCAACTTAAACCATGTATGTTCGATTGCACCCACTCCAATATGCAACCTGTTGTTGTTTGTTGTCGTTTGCGAAGAGAAATGTTGTGTGTCAAGACCAAGCTGCTCTTTTGGAGGAGGAATCACTGCATTGTTCTCGATATAAGCAGTTGAGTTTCAGACTGCCAGGTAACATCAATTTGCATAAATCTCTAGACTTAAAAACATCAATTTGCATAAATCTCTAGACTTAAAAATCTCCGGGAAACAAAATCATTAGCAAATTAATTGTCTCCATAAATATAAGAAGTCTAAGATAAACATATTGATTCATATTTAAAAAGACACAAGCCTCTCCTCTTTGATTTTTAAGTCTCCATCAATTCTCAAAGTTCACATTCAGATCACAGACTTTGTCAACAATGAGTTATCTCCTCTGTGGCCTTTTTGGAGGTAACGAGGAGAAAGTGGTTGCGTTTGACGAGCTGAAAGGTGCACTTGTCACCGATCTCTAAAGGTTACTCTATGCTAGTTTTGTCCATCCTGATGTTAAATGGAAATAGATTGATGTTAGGTTAACACAAACACATTTCAAAATTTCAGAAATGTAGACACATTATTACATATGTACCAGTTCTCGTGGTTTGTTGTTTTTCTCATCTAAAGCTTTCTTCTTCCACAAAAAAAAAACATAAGACTTGCTTGGTACGCAACCGAAGATCACGTTAATATTTTTTTTAAACACAACATTATCCACACATACACACGAACAAAAAAAAGTCTTGGTTATAAGAAACCTAGATTACCACAGTAATTTGTCCGGTTTCAATTCAACCAATCATGCTGTTGAGTTCACAGTTTTTTTTTTTTTGAACGCCAATGAGTTCATAGTAGTCCAACACTTCAATTCCTAGGTCAGATTCATAAGATTTTTTCGGCCTCCCAACTGAAAGTCCAGCCCACCAGATTCATAAGAATTTTGGTTCCCGGTTATTCATACACAAATCCCAAACCAGATAAAGACAATTCTGAAATTGATAGGAAAAAAAAAAACAACTCTGAACTCTTTTTTTTTGCGGTGAAGACAATTCTGAACTTATTTAGGCCTGGGCATTTTACCCGGACCCGAGGACCCGATCCGGAACCGACCCGAAAATACCCGATCCGGAACCGACCCGAAAAATTATAAGTACTCACATAGGTCTTTTTATTTTGGATCCGTGGGTCTCAGGTAAGACCCGGATCCGAACCGAGATCCGATCGGGTACCCGAAATAACCGAGATTTATTTTATATATTAGGTATATTTGGGTGATTGGGTATATTTTTGGTATTTCTAATCTTTTTTTAAGTTTTAGGTTCGTATTTTCGGGTATAATTTCAAATTTCGAGTGTAATTTTAGATTTTCAGAAAATATAATTTGGATATTCAGATATTTTTTGAGTTTTTAGGTCTGATTTTAGGTAAATGTTAATGTACTTTATGATTTTTCGGGTACTTTTCGAATTTTCGGGTCCAGTTTGGGTATTTCGAATTTTTTGGGGTTTTATATACCCGAACCGACCCGGATCCGAACAATATCCGAATATTATAGGTGTTTTACGGGTACTGAAATTCTAGA
Source organism: Raphanus sativus (assembly GCF_000801105.2). Classification (NCBI taxonomy): domain Eukaryota; kingdom Viridiplantae; phylum Streptophyta; class Magnoliopsida; order Brassicales; family Brassicaceae; genus Raphanus; species Raphanus sativus. The sequence goes on from NW_026618164.1 coordinate 6,192, forward strand.
TCCGAACCGACCCGGACCCGACAAGACCCGACCCGGAACCGATCCGAAAATTATAAATACCCATATGGGTCTAAATTCCGAGGACCCGAAAGACCCGGACCCGATGAAACCCGATCCAAACCCGACCCGAAGACCCGGATGTCCATGCCTAAACTTATTCATGAACTTTGTTAAAAAAAAAAAGAACTTATTCAAGGACCATCATTCGCAATTTCGCATCCTGATCATAACCTTGAAGACTTAAATAAAAAATGTGTTCAAATTTTCACATTGGATTTCAATTTTCAGGTTAAAAGACAATTTCTACCCAATTGTATTTGATCAGCTACCATTATCCCTTTATTTAATAGGACCAAGTGGAGTAGAGTTACTGATTATTCCGACATTCAAGTGTTAGTATGTGTTCTGTCGTATCAGATTCCATCTTAAGAGAATCGAATATCATTGACTTTTTTTTTTTGTAAAATTGTCAAGTTGCACTCAACAACTCTTTCTTTTTGTTCGTTAGTGCACAAAACTCACATTCCATCGATTGAACGATAAAGCGTTTGTAACAACCCACGCAAAAGTGAGTACCATCATCACAACATTCAGATCTAATTGTCACGTTGATAGTACAATACCACAAGAATAGTGTGTGTGTGCACAACGAAGCACTCTAGTTTCCAAATATTGACCAACGCCAAACAACACCTCTTTACTTCTTTGACCAACGAAGTTACTTTTCAAGTCTTTTTTCTTTGTTGACTAAATACTTTACAAGACTTTTTCAAACCAAAAACAGAGAGTTACATAGACTTTTCCATCTAGATATTTAAGTTCTGTATTCTACCTCTTGGAATATTTTGTGCATTCAAATCATTTCTAATAGATTCTGATATTTTGGAAAATAAAAAGTACAATTTTGCTCTAATTTATACCTTTTAAATAATATTTTTACTGTTTTCATTGTAAATATGAAAATATATTATTTTTTCTTATAAATACATGAAAATCAATATTTATTTCACAAGAAGAAATAGAGATAAAACAAAGTAGATTTGTATCCAAATGTTAGTATACACACAAATACGAGCGCTTTTTAAAAAAAAACTGATGAAAAATATTATAAAAAGGAAAAAGACAGGAATTTAGAAAAAGTTTAAATGTACAAAATAAAAAAAGACAAAAGTAGGAGTAGTTTTGTCTCTTCGTCGTTCCCCACACGCAAATCGCATAATCGATTTTCTCTCCAACAAAAAGTGTGAGAAAAAAGGGGGAAACGAAAACCCTAAATTCACTCTACTCCAATTCCCTTTCCGATAAGCACAACATGGCGTCCAGAAACTTTCAGTGGGAGCTCCTCGCAGCGTATCTAACTCTAACCTTAGCTCTGATTCACCTCGTGGAGGCAAACTCCGAGGGAGACGCTCTTTACGCTCTACGAAGGAGCTTATCGGACCCAGACCATGTTCTCCAGAGCTGGGATCCCACTCTTGTTAACCCCTGTACCTGGTTCCACGTCACCTGTAACCAAGACAACCGCGTCACTCGTGTGTAAGCTCCTCTCTTATCTCATGTTTGGTCAAAGTTGATTCGCCAAGAATCTATTGATACAATTGGATTGCAACTATAAAGCTTTTATCTTTTTTTTTTTGTTATGTCTGAGCTTTAACATGATGATCTTAAGCCTTTTTAATCGAAACTGTGGGTTTTGTATTTGGTCATCTGTTGTGGGAGAATGTAAGATAAAGTTGACCGTACTTGACTTGTTGTTACCTTTTAAAGCTTATAAATTTGAGAAGAGCTAAGAATGATTCTTGTGCTATAGTAATAGTACGATTTTGTAATTGTAAATTGCTTCACTAGATGTTAGTTTTCTCTGTTACTCATGTCAAAGTCAAATTGGGATTTAGTTTTATCTTGTCATGATTCAGGAACACTTCTTCATCAAACTGTCTCTTAACTTTAGTTTGGTTTCTTTAAGGTTTCATCAAAACACTTTCCAGTATGAAAAGGAGGAAGTCCAAAGCTTCCTATTATTATTATTATTTTTGTACAGTGTAGATCTCTCTCTGAGTCTTTGGATTCCACGAAAGAATCCCCAATAGTTCAACTTTTGCTTGTTACAACTCATGATTTTCTCAATAATGCTTTTGTTGTTCCCTACTTTGTGAGTTCTTACACTTTTTTTTTTACAAGAATCTTGGATTCGGTTGTACTTGATTACATCCCGTTTTATCTCTCAGAACTGTTTAATGGAATCGTCAACAACTGGTTGCGTATCTAATATCTCATTTTAATCTTATTATTGTCTTTTAATCTTATTGGCCAGGGATTTGGGTAATTCAAACCTTTCTGGACATCTTGCACCTGAGCTTGGGAAGCTTGAACATCTACAGTACTTGTAAGTTAAATCACATCTTTTGGCTTTTACTTTATCGAAATTTTTTTAACTTTTTTTTTAAATCAGTACCAGCTGTAATAATAAAACTAGATAGTGGAAATAAAGTTACATACCATAAAGCATGCCCACTATGAGATTTGATCATGTAATAGTCTTATGATTGACACAGGGAGCTGTACAAGAACAACATCCAAGGAACTATACCTTCTGAACTTGCAAACCTGAAGAGCCTCATCAGCTTGGATCTCTACAACAACAATCTTACTGGGAAGATTCCTACTTCTCTGGGGAAACTCAAGTCTCTGGTCTTTCTGTAAGTTGTTCTAACATTACACTGAATGAATAGTATTACTCGTTTTATTGAGAGTTGCAAATTATATGCGGAGTAAAGAAAGTAGTTTTTTTATCTGTATCTCAAAAGTTTAATGCTTTAAGTGTTCATCGTGGTGATTGATATGACTCGATACCTGATTCTTCTTGTTATGCTGTTTCTTCATACCCCCTGCCTCTCTAATGGAACTGTTTTAATGTTCCAGACGACTCAATGACAACCAATTGACTGGTCCAATCCCTAGAGAACTCACGAAAATCCCAAGCCTCAAAGTTGTGTAAGTTCAGCTTTTCTTTTTTCATTTTCTTAGCTTGTTTGCAAAACGCTCTGTTACATTTTATCTACTATGCTCTTTTGCCTAACAACGTATCTTCTTTGTCTCAGTGATGTATCGAGCAATGATTTGTGTGGAACCATCCCAACAGGAGGACCGTTTGAACACATTCCTTTGCAGAAGTAAGTTTTGTTTTCTTTTTTTTTTTCCTTTTTGATCCCTTAGCCAAGAACTTTCTTGAATTAAATGAAACCAAAAGCGCCTGTGCAGTTTAAAGTAGTCTCTGTTAAAGTTGCATATGAGCTTTTTGTTTTTCCTAAATAACTCAAAAAACAATGGTGCAGCTTTGAGAACAATTCGCGATTGGAGGGGCCGGAACTAATTGGTCTTGCAAGCTACGACACCAACTGCAACTGAAACAACATCTGAAAAAAAACAAGAACTGGGGGGTGAGCTTTGTAAGAAGAACACTTCACCACTTTTTATCAAATATCACAACTATTAATATGTACTGAGTATATATATATGTCCTAGTTGCCAAAAAAAAAAAAGAGTCGGAGAATCTGTAATCCATCTGTCTCAGTTAAGACTGACCGCCCAAAGACTGAGGTTACTGTAAGGATCGTGTGTGTGACACTAAGATGTAACATTGGTTTTGGTATCAAGTTCCTTTGCCTTGTTTGCATTAACATATGTATGTGTAAGATCTATGACTTCCTTTGCTTTTTATTTGATAACTACTATATTCAGTTTGATTCCACCATGATGTTTTGGGTTATAACCATTATTATTGAAACAAAGAGAATTGAACTATAATTAATGATTGTGCTATAAACAAATTCAGATGTATAAATTGTAAGCAACTGTTTATATCCACTTCACTACATTCAAGAGTTGATCAGAGTGTCTCGTAGATGTTGTTCTGGATATTTATTATTTACAACTCATCTTTTGGCGATTGTTATTCTTCAAGTCTTGATATTTACTATGCTTAGCCATATTGCATTTATGGTAAAATATATTTATACTTGTTTAGTTTTTAATTTTGTTTTTTTTAGCAACAGTTTTTTAATTTTGTTTAAATTCTATATTTGTTTTAGTTTACTGGAGTATTAAAAGTCCAGTTATCTTTCACTGTCATAACGTACTTAATATTCCGCGTCTCCAAATCTTTTGTTTCTATATATTCCTTGTTCATTTCAACTATTTTCAGCTTCATTATTTTCTTATTGTTGGAAATAGGCCTGGGCGTAAAATCCGGAACCTGAAATACGAACCGAATCCGAACCAAAAAACCCGACCCGTTATCCGACCCGAAATGTAAAAATATCCGAACGGGTCTTGTAAGGTGGTATAAAAAATATCTGAACCCGAAGTGTTATTAACCGAACCCGAACGGGTTACCCGAAAAACCCGAAACTAATAATTAATATAAATATTTTGAAATATATATATAAGTATTTTAGTTATTAAATTTAATATTTGTGGTAATATGATATATAATAATAAATATTAACAATATTAAAAATGTTTTAAGTATACAATTAGTTATAAATAAGTAATTTATAATTTGTTCATTGGAATAACAAGTCTATTCTCTATAATATAATATATATTGTTTACAAATAATGTTTGTTTTCATACTTGATTTAACATTTTATTGTTATTTTAGCAATTTTATGTATGATAGATTAATTTTTATTAATTTAGTTGTTTTTCTTTATGTTTTTCTTTAAGTTTTTGTTTTTTTTTAATTTGGTTATATCCGAACCGAACCGATATAACCCGAACCCGAATGATATATGGTTACTTTATGGGTTTTAGGATGCAATATAATTTTTAACCGAACCCGAAGTGTTATTATCCGAACCCGACCCGCACTAATGAAATTTTACTATGGGACCTAGGAGCGTAAACCCGAAAACCCGAAAATCCGAAAAACCCGATCCGAACGCCAACGGGTACCCGAACGCCCAGGCCTAGTTGGAAAGTTTCGAATCACCGATATTTATTTTCATAATTACTTTCCATTCTCTTTCGTTTGGGTGCTCTGATAAGTTTCTAAAACTGTAAATTTACGGGATATTATATTACCATTAATCATAAAATACTTATTAATAATTTCCTCATATAATCCCCTAAATAATATTCATGCAATCACGTCATAATTTCAGAAATGATTTGTTACTCCCCAAACAATCAGCCACAAAATCAATATATTCATTCTCCATGTCATAACTCTTTTTCTTCTTCCCTCTTTTCATCAAGAAACCACAACACACACATGGCCGACGACAACACTCAACGATGCCCAGGAAACCCCGTCGGCAGCGGATTCAAACCCGACAAAAACATACGTCCATCGGTCGACAGCAACGACAGCGTCAACCAACGATCGCCGAGAAGTTCCGGCGGATTCACAACGGACAAAGACATAGGCAGCCACAGACCAAAGCATCGGTCTCTATACAGCATCGATAGCACCTCGAGCCTATACTCTATCGACTCTCAAAGATCGAAGCCGCCACCGCCGGGGACTTACCACGTTCAACTCCCTAAAGAGCAAATCTACCGCGTCCCCCCGCCGGAGAACGCACGCCGTTACGAGGACCTCTCTCGCCAGAAACACAACCGCTGCCGATGCTGCTGCTGTTACTTCGTCGTCACGTTACTCATTCTCTGCTTACTCGCGGCACTCGTCGTGGGGATCTTTTTTCTAGTTTGCCGGCCGCATAAGCCGCGATTCTCCGTGAGCGGAGTCTCCGTCGCCGGGATCAACCTCACGTCGCCGTCTCCTTTCTCTCCGGTGATCGGACTCAAGATGCGGTGCAACAACGTTAACGGTAAGCTCGGTTTGGTGTACGAGAGAGGAAGCGCGGTCGAGATTTTTCACGAGGGGATCAGACTTGGTGACGGCGAGTTCACGGCGTTCGAGCAGCCGGCTGAGAATGTGACGGTGACGGTGACGAGGTTGAAGGGGTCGAGGATCCAGCTAACGAGCTCGTCGCGGAGAGATCTCGTGGAGGAGCAGAAGAAAGGAAAAGTGCGGGTTGACGTGAGTGTTAAAGCGCCGATTAGGTTTAGGGTTGGTGCCGTGACGACGTGGACGATGGGCGTCACCGTGGACTGCAAGGTAACAGTGGACAAACTGGCGTCATCAGCAACTGTGATAACGGAAGATTGCGTTACGGAAGACATAAGACTGATTTGATGTTTCACAAAGTTGTTTCTGTTCGAATTATTTATTTCTTCTTTTTTTTTTTCTTTGGTTCGGTTTCGTATTATTATTACTGTTATATTTTTTTGTTTGATTCGTTATTATTTTTTATTGAATGAGAGTAAAATTTGATGAGTTGGAAATGAAATCGTATTCTGAATAATTTAGTAGTCAAACGTAGCACTAACCTACAAAAATAATTCTTTACATTTGATTTTGAAGCTCATGTTTTCATTTGTATACAAGTTGAGGAGTTGTAGACTTGTAGTCAACATAAAACATAACAGAAACAATATATGCCAATTATATGCTAAAGATGAAACAAATCTACGAAAGTACTATCTAAATAATATTCTCAAGTAACACCTGTTGCTTCAGTAGCTTCTCTAGCTCAGGGCGCTTCTCTATCGGTTCTTTCTGGCCTCGGTAATGGTGGAATGCCCTGCACAACAGACGAGTTTTTGTCTATTAGGGACAGCGCCACTAAACCCAATCTCTAAGAGACATCACCAAAAATCACAATCCCATATTATTTAGCCGTAATCTTAACAAACAAAGTCCTTACCAATATTTCTCCAAGCCATATAGGTTTCCCTTGAGGTAGAAGTCAAGTGTTAGCTGCTCAAAGACAAAGTCCTTGTAAAGGTCCTCGTCGAATTGCTTCTCCAGACCATAACTGAAGACGTGTAGACAATATCAATATTGGTGATATTGGGGGTTTAAACTTAAGAGAGTTTATACGAAGTCAAATAAACAAGATCTAGTTCTTCATCAAACAAGAATGTGCCTGAAAAATCACTTGCCAAGGCGTCCATCTTTCTTTGTTCCGCTGATGATGATTTCAGGACATTAGGCTACCTGTACCACGCACAGAAAACTTATGAACTGGACCAAGAAATGGAAGTTTTAAAGTATCTATCTAATTAATGGAAACAAGGCTATAAAGACATCTCCAACCCCACTCCATATTTTACTCCAAAATTGAGAATGGAGTTGGAAATGGATTGGAAAATGGAGTGATGACCAAAAAATAAA
>NW_026618165.1:0-2500 GCF_000801105.2 Raphanus sativus
TACCGGCCAAACCCAAGAAGCTTCTCACTTCAGTTGCATTCTTTGGTCTTGGCCATTCCTGTATACACTTGACCTCTCCTGGTCAACAGAAACTCCTTCCTCAGACAACAACATGGCCTAGGAATCCAATACTTTCTGCCAGAAACTGCACTTGCTCAACTTAGCAAAGAGTTGCTGCTCCCTTAGCCGCTCCAGCACCATCCTGAGATGCCTCTCATGGTCCTCCTCAGTCTTAGAGTATACTAGTATATCATCAATAAAGATGATTACAAATTCATCTAAGAAATCTCGGAAAGATGCCATTCATCATCTTCATGAAGGCTGCTGGTGCATTGGTCAGTCCAAATGGCATGACCACAAACTCATAGTGGCCATACCTTGTCCTGAATGCTGTCTTCTGCACATCCTCTGGTGCAATGGGGATTTGATGGTAGCCTGATGCTAAATCAATCTTGAGAGAACCACTTGGCCCCTCTCAATTGATCTAGCAACTCATCAATCCTGGGCAAGGGTACTTATTCTGATAGTAACCCTGTTCAGCCCCCGGTAGTCAATACACAACCTGAAACTCCCATCCTTCTTTTTGACAAAGAGGACTGGTGCTCCCCATGGGGACACACTTGGGCGTATAAACCCCTTATCCAACAACTCCTCAAGTTGTTTCTTTAACTCAGCCATCTCAGCTGGTGCCATCCGGTACGGACTTTTGGACATTGGGACCGTTCCAGGTTCAAGTTCGATCATGAACGGGTCAGCCCTATCAGGAGGCACACCCTGAAGCGCCCGAAATACATCACTAAACTCTTGAACCAAACGTAATCCCGTCCGGGCTACCACCCCCCACAACCTCCTTAGTGCTAATGGTCGCCAACCAGGCCTCACAACCATTCCTCAGCATACTTTCCACTTGGACCGCTGAGACCACTAAGCTACCCGAGGTTGGTCGGATACCTTGGAACCTGATCGGGGGTCCACACCCACTCTCAAACTGCACCCTTCCTCGGTGACAATCTAAGGTGGCCCGATTCTTCCAAGCCAATCCATCCCTAAGATCACTTCATGATTCTTAAGGCTAACCACTACAAGATCCACAGGCAATGCCCTCCCTTGTATCATAACTGGGATATCCCTTACTAGGCCTTGTGATTGCATCCTTTGGCCTCCGGCCGCAACCACAACCCCAGGATCATCCCTGAACCAATACAAAACAATCCTTTCCCAATCATCTCTGGACTCACAAAACTATGTGAGGCTCCAGTATCAAACAGGACATGTGTTTCCACACCACCAATACACAAGGTCCCTACAAAGACCCCATCTAAGTTCCTAACCATTCTAGGTTCCGTACCATGCATAGTTCCAAAAAAATAAAAAGAATAAGTTTTTGAAGTTACCAGTGATTGCTTTGAATGGCCCTGTCTCTTCCACATCCTTGGACAGCTCATACACCCTTGGAGTAGAGGTTTGACCCCGGTTCTGGTCCGGCCTGCTTCCCCCACTCCTGTTCTTGTTCTGTCCATCAGATTGCTTTGGACAGTCCTTCTTGAGATGACCCTTAAGGCCACATGAATGGCAAGTCCGGTCACCTCCCACATTTGGGCACTCTCGAGCAAAGTGTCCCATCTTACCACAACGAGTGCAAGCGCCCATGGCTCTCCAACACTCCCCATAGTGGTTCCTACTACACTTAGGGCACACAGGCTTACCACTTGAGGTTTTACCCTCTTCAGCCTGGTCCCTCTTTCTCTTCCGGTCACCACTTTGCCCAGGAGCCACCACCACACTCTTCACCTTGTGCTTAGCCTCTTCTGCAAGGTTAGTCTCCAGCATTGCCATCCTCTCAACCAGTTCAGACACACTGGAGAAGGTCCGGACTGAGCAGTAGGTCTTGAGTTCAGGCCTTAAGCCGCGGATGAACCTTCGGACCTGTACTGCCTCATCCTCCAACTCCCTTCCCACAAAGCGCCTGAGCCTGTTGAACTCTTCTTCATACTCTCTTACTGACCTTTGCCCTGAACCAAGTCCAAGAACCTTAGCCTCCAAACGGTCCCATGCCTCAGCTGGAAAGTACTTGTGGTTGAACTCCACTTCAAAGTCAGCAAAGCGCTCAATGGTTCCATTGGTGCGTTTGTCCAAAGCTATCCACCAGTTGTGTGCATCACCCTCCAGGAAGTGCACAGCAATGTCCCTTTGGTACTCCTCAGGGCACCGGGTTGACTTGAAGTTTCTAACCAAACCGGTCTCTCCACTCATCAGCCTCCATGGATCAACACTTCCAGCAAAGTGTTTTGTCCCTAGGCGGGTGATGTGCTCTAGGACTTTCAGATAGTCCACCTTCTTAGCTGATCCAGATGGTGGATCCAGCTCAATCACTTCAGCTACTGGTAACACTCGTCCACCAGCTCCACCACTTCCACCAGCTCCCACTTGAGCTTGTGTGGCTTGGCCAACGGATGAGTTCACCACTGGGGTAAGCACCTGAGTCATGGCTACCATCTGA
>NW_026618165.1:7500-13434 GCF_000801105.2 Raphanus sativus
CATTAATATGAATTAAAATGAAATAAATTATAGGTTGATATCATTTGATCTTATTATTGTTTGTCATCTTTTATTTCATCCTGATCAGTCTTGAGATAAGTTCATTATAGATGTTTATAATATGTTCATTATATATTACTATGCACCACAAATTTGAGTATGTTCATGAGGGGGAGTGAGGACATAACCTATGATACATGACCATACTAAAAATTGTGAATCATGGTCCATAACCTTGAAAATGTTTCTGTGATGATTGAATTATATTCTAGATCATTTTGCATCATCCATATTGAATTGAACTTGGTTTAGAAATTTTATTAGATCATGCTCACATTCTGAACTGACCATTTTTCATTCACTTATCATATTGTTTGATTAAAATCGACTATGCATTCATATAGTAGATAATTCTGATCATGATACCTTGAATTAAATCCTGAAATTATAATCATCTCTTGTCTTATGATGCATTTTTCATATGCTGTTTGATAATGATTGCTTTATATAAATCATCCATATATATATACATATAAATATTTCGGAAATATAAAATATATATTAAAGCCATGATCAAAATCTCCATTCATATAAAATCTGAACATGGATTGATCATATTATTATGAATCCTCATTCCTTATGGATTATTTGATTCAGATGTCGAAAATCAACAACCTTGAGTTTGCTGCCCTCAATCTCTCCGGAGATAATTACCTCCAATGGGCACTTGATACCAAAATTCTCTTGAGGTCTAAAAATCTTGGTGATACTATCACTGAAGATACTGAGCCATCGGTTAAGAATAAATATATGGCCATTGTGATCATTCGCCATCATCTGGCAGAAGGTCTTAAAGACCAGTACCTCACTATTGAGGATCCTCTGGAACTTTGGACAGAGTTGAAAAACAGATATGATCATCAGAAAACTGTGATCCTGCCAAAGGCCCTTTATGATTGGAGGAACCTAAGAATCCAAGACTATAAGTCTGTGGAAGAGTATAACTCGGTAATGTTCAAGATAGTCTCCAAGTTGAAATTGTGTGGGGAGACTGTCACTGATGCTGATATGCTGGAGAAAAACATTCTCCACATTCCACACCAGCAATATGTTGCTTCAGCAACAGTACCGAGAAAAGGGTTTCTCCACTTATGCTGCCTTAATCTCTTGTTTGTTGCTTGCTGAACAGAACAATGAGTTGCTCATGATGAACAGTGAGCTAAGGCCACCTGGTGCTAAAGCATTGCCTGAGGCACATGCGGCCATAGAGCCAAAAGATGAGACTCCAAGAGAGTCATACCGCGGTCGTGATGAGAGGCCGTGGAAGATGGCAAGGAAGTAACCGTGGGTTTCAGCCACGAGACCGTGGGTTTCAGCCACGAGGCCGTGGGTTTCAGCCACGAGGACGTGGATTCCAACCACGAGACCATCTTGGTCCTAGCCGAGGCCGAGGCTATAGCCGAGGTCATCAAGCTAGCCGTGGGTATAAGTCCAACTTCAAAACCCATGGCTCGACCAAAGCTCCTTGCTATCGTTGTGGGATGACCAATCATTGGGCTAACCGATGCAACACTCCCCACCATCTTGTTAAGCTCTACCAGGAGAGCATGAAGGGAAAGAACCCTGTGGCAAATTGGGTCCATCATGATGATGAGAATGATTTAGACCATGAGAATGATCAAGCCAACCATGAGAATGATCAAGCCGAGTATGAGACTTCGGATCTCCTTAAAAGTGGCTGAATATGAAGATTTCGACATCAAGTTGCTTTTGTCTTTGCACTTTGCATTTTTGCTATTGGCTTTATGTCTTTGTTTCCTATGTTCTATGACTTTGGCAATTCTATGAAATAAAATTTTATTTTATACATATGCCTTATATAAGTTAAACTTATTAAGAACAAACAAGACAAAACCACTAAGAAATCATTTCACCCAAATAATATCTATGGTGCTGACTCTTGTCTATTTTCAGAAATGAAAGAAGGCAAGAACCTGCTAATAGTGGATAGTGGATCGAGTCACACTATATTAAAAGACAAAGGATATTTTGTTAATCTCACCATAAAGATGCCAATATAAAAACTATAGCAGGCACAGCCAGCCTTATTAAAGGCCATGGCATGGCTCGCATAATAATGCCTAAAGGCACGCATCTAGAAATTGCTGATGCATTATATTCTCCTAAATCAAAGAGAAATTTGTTAAGTTTCAAAGACATTCGAATGAATGGTCTACATGTTGAAACTAAGGGGCGAGGGAAAGAAAGAATATCTTTTGATTTATAATGACCAAGGCCATAAAGAAGTCCTAGAGACTATTCCTGCTATATCTATGGGCATCTATTGTGCCAATGTAAAATGGTTGAGACTAATGTCACAATGCTAATGAGTTTAAACTATGGCATGAAAGGCTCGGCCATCCTGGGTCAACCATGATGCGCAAAATAATTTTGAACTCAACTGGCCATTCCTTGAAAGAAAGGAATATTATCCCTAAGAGCCTTACATGTATTCCATGCTCACAAGGGAAATTAATAATAAGGCCATCTCCGGTAAAGAGTTAAAGAAACATTGAACTTTCTGGAAAGGATACAAGGTGATATCTGTGGACCAATTCACCCACCTTGTGGGACATTTCGATATTTCATGGTCCTGATTGACGCATCGACCAGATGGTCGCATGTTTGTCTATTATCATCTAGAAACTTGGCACTTGCAAGATTATTGGCCCAGATCATAAGACTGCGAGCCCACTTTCCAGATTTTCCACTAAAGACTATACGTCTTGACAATGCAAGTGAATTCAGTTCCCGAGCTTTTAATGATTACTGTATGTCCATGGGGGTAAGTGTGGAACACTCCGTGGCACATGTACATACACAGAACGGATTGGCCGAATCCTTCATTAAAAGAATCCAGTTGATTGCTCGACCATTACTCATGAGGTCGAAGCTTCCAGTATCAGCTTGGGGACATGCAGTTTTACATGCTGCTGAATTAATCCGTTTAAGGCCATCCAGTGAACATAAATATTCTCCATCCCAATTACTCTCGGGTCATGAGCCAGACGTGTCCCATATCAAAACATTTGGATGTTCTGTGTATGTTCCTATTGCACCACCACAGAGAACAAAAATGGGACCTCAAAGGAGGATGGGAATATATGTTGGTTTTGATTCTCCAACCATTATTAAATATCTTGAGCCTACTACTGGAGATTTATTTAAGGCCAGATATGCTGATTGTCATTTTGATGAATCAGAGTACCCAACATTAGGGGTAGAAAATAACAAGCTGGGCAAAGAAATAATATGGAATCAAACATCCTTATCATGGCAAGATCCTCGGACTCAATCATGTGATTTAGAGGTCCAGAAAATTATTCATATGCAAAAGCTAGCTAATCAATTGCCTGATTCCTTTGCTGACCGAAAAGAGTGACTAAGTCCTATATACCAGCTTGTAATGCACCAATAAGTATTGATGTCCAAGATGGACACAATCAAGTGGCTACAGAGTCTAAAGCACGTCTTAAGCGTGGTAGACCAATTGGTTCCAAAGATAAAAGACCTCGGAAATCAAAGAAAGGTGCAAAAGAAACCGAGGTCATAGATTGTCCAGACAAGCCCGGGATGGCTATGGCTGAGGTGCCTGCTAATGTGGTTCGGGACGCTGAGCCTCTTGGTACGAGGGCATACCCATTGACTATGATGAGATCTCAATTAATTATTCAGTGTCTGGGACAAAATGGAACCGAAAAGATGTCGACATCGATGATATATTTGCATATAATATAGCCCTTGAAATAATGGACTTAGATGAGGATCATGAACCCACGTCTATACTAGAGTGCACTCAAAGATCAGATTGGCTAAAATGGAAAGAAGCCATAAACGTGGAGTTAGAATCATTTAAGAAAAGGAATGTCTTTGGATCAATTATCCGGACACCTTGTGATGTTAAACCAGTGGGATATAAGTGGGTATTTGTGAGGAAGAGAAATGAACATGGTGAAATTGTAAGATACAAAGCACGGCTTGTTGCACAAGGATTCTCACAAATACCAGGGATCGATTATGAGGAGACATACTCCCCTGTGGTGGATGCAACTACATTTCGATTTTTAATAAGTCTGGCCATCAAAGAAAATTTGGATATGCGATTAATGGATGTTGTAACCGCATACCTTTATGGTCCACTGGATAACGAAATATATATGAGATTACCAGAGGGTATTGAGCTCAAAGATAATAAAGGTTCTCGAGAAGACACTGCATAAGGCTGAACAAATCCTTATATGGACTTAAGCAAAGTGGTCGAATGTGGTACAATCGCTTGAGCGAATACCTTGCCAAAGAAGGCTATAAGAACGACCCTATCAGTCCATGTATCTTTATAAAGAAGTTTGCAAACAATGGATTTGTTATCATAGCAGTATATGTTGATGATTTGAACATCATTGGAACCTCTGGGGAAATCGCCCAAACAGTTGAATGTCTCAAGAAAGAGTTTGAAATGAAAGACCTAGGTAAAACTAAAGTCTGTTTGGGATTACAACTTGAGTACATAAAAGGAGGAATCCTTGTGCATCAAAAGGCATATACAGAAAGAGTACTCAAGAGATTTTACATGGACCCAGGCTCACCCATTGACCAGCCCAATGGTCGTGAGGTCCCTTGGAGTGGACACTGACCCATTCGGTCCTAAGAAGGACGATGAGGATGTCCTGGTTCCTAAAGTGCCTTACCTCAGTGCCATAGGAGCGTTAATGTATTTGGCTAGCCACACTAGACCAGATATATGTTTTGCCGTCAACCTCCTAGCTCGTTTTAGTTCATGTCCGACCCAAAGGCACTGGAACGGAATTAAACATATCCTACGTTACCTACAAGGAACTAAGGATTTGGGTCTATTTATACCAATGAAACCAAAGATGGTTTAGTAGGCTTTGCTGATGCAGGCTACTTATCTGATCCACACCGTGCTCGGTCCCAAACCGGCTATGTGTTCACTCATGGTGGTACTGCAATATCATGGCGTTCCATGAAACAAACTATAGCAGCCACTTCTTCTAATCACTCAGAAATCTTAGCCATGCATGAGGCAAGTCGTGAGTGTGTATGGTTGAGGTCTATGACCCAACACATCCGATCAGATAGTGGTATGGTCGAGGACAATGGTCCGACCATCATATATGAGGACAATGCAGCCTGCATTGCTCAACTCAAAGATGGGTATATCAAAGGTGACTGAACCAAACATATTTTGCCCAAGTTCTTCTTCACTCATGAGTTGCAGAAAGCCAAGGAGGTCAATGTCGTTCAAATCCGGTCTAGCGAAAACTCAGCCGACCTCTTCACCAAATCACTTCCCACCTGCACATTCAAGAAGCTCACGAAGCAGATTGGTCTTCGTAGACTAAAGGACCTTCAGTGATGTCAAATCAGGGGGAGTAATGTGTGTTGTACTCTTTTTCCTTAACTATGGTTTTGTCCCAATGGGTTTTTCCTAGTAAGGTTTTAATGAGGCAACATTAGCACATTACAAACCCAATATGGTTATGGCATCCAAGGGGAGTGTTATAATCCATAGTATGGATTGTGTGGATTGCTCATAACCCAGACGAGGAGGTTTACATCCGACCCGTATCCGACCCGTCTACATTCCGCCCGAGACTTGTCAAGATGAAGACCCATTCAACCGAAGCATTTATGAGCTTTGACCAAGTCTGATTTGTAATTGAATGTAGTCAAATGTTGTATTCATTGTGTAGATTCTCTTTGATGTAAAACCTTATGTGACAACCACTATATATAAGTGGCAAGAGCTAATGAGAAAGACACAACTTTCACAGCAAACTTCTCTCTATTTATAACAGCTACACTGATATTGTTAACAGAATTACGGAGTCAAATTCTATATAAAGAGTTTTT
>NW_026618166.1:0-13432 GCF_000801105.2 Raphanus sativus
AAGGACTATTCATCGACGGTTTCTCATTTCTCTTCTTCCCACATTCTAAATTTCTATTCTAAACTAGAGTCTTTAAACTAAGCGGAGTGAAGAAGGTGATGGAAGATAACGACGGAATCCGGCGGCCTAATTGCCGTCTGCCGGAACGCCTTTTCGCTTTCGGTGAAGAACCCACCGGCGTAAGGGTCACTCCCTATCACAAAGCAGGCGCAATTAGGAGTATACTTGACGCTCTCGATCCTGAGGAAATCGAGCACATCAGGGCTTCTCCCTTCTCCAGATTAATTGAGATCGCCGATAAACCAAGTTTCTCCGGCAGGTTTGGTCGATATATTATATCGAGACAACTCAAAGTGTTTAAGAAGCATGAGGCTTGGTTCCTCTTCGCCGGTAAACCGATTAGGTTTTCAATTAGGGAGTTTGCTCTGGTGACCGGGCTGAACTGTAGCAAATTTCCGAAACGATGCAAGAGGAAAGCGAAGAACTTCATGGAAGATGTTGGGGAGAAACCATATTGGGGCGAACTGTTTGGATCGCTAAAAGAGGTACCCGTATCATCTGTTGTTAAGATGTTGGGGAAGAAAACAGTGGTTGACAGAGAGACAAGGTTGAAGTATGCATATCTCTCCTTACTCTCTTCTGTTATTCTACCAACCACACATTCACCTCGGATATCACAAGAAGCCGCAGAGATGATCAAGGATTTTGATGCGTTTTTTGCTTATCCGTGGGGGAGGGTCTCATTCGAGATGTTAATGAGTAGCATAAAGGAGAGAAAGGAAGTCGCTCTCTATCAGAACACGATTGCTCTTAAGGGATTTGTGCTTGCTCTTCAACTGGTAATTGTTGAATGTGTGCCTGCGCTAACCGAAGTTGTGCAGGATGGAAGTTCTTCTGGATCAGACGGTGAGGCAGGGGGTGATGATGATCCGTTACAGCTTGACAAAGACGGGAGGAAAAATATCAGTCCTGGTCACGCACGCGACACGGATGCTGCAGGGAAGGTAATGAGTTATGAGACAATGAAATTGAATTACTTTGTATTTTTGATGTTCTGTTTTCAACATTAATATCACGCACGCGACACTGATATACTCTAATTTTGATGTTCTGTTTTCAACATTAATAAAATTGAATTACTATGTAGTACTGTATAATGAACGATGATGTTTTCACGAATGCAGGCATTAGTTGAGTCCATTATGCTAGATGGGAATGGGGAGATAACCCTCGCTGCAGATTACCAATGGTCAGATGACGAAGAGGATGATGCCGTCTCTAATATGGTGGGTCTAGTCGAGCAGCGATTTGGTTTCAGAAATGATTGTTTTGTTGGTGGGGCAACAAAAGAGGATGTCACGCGGCTGCGTCAAGAGTCAAAAGCTGAAATGCTAAACCGAAAGACTGTGAAATCCAAGGCGGGTACATCTTCTCAGGTCCAAGATGGCGTTGACTTAGATCTCTTGGCCTCGATGGTAAGAGATAAACTTAAGGACGACTTCCAACTCTTACATGGGAGCGTAGCAAACGTTCAGGAATCAGCAAATGACTTTACCGAAACAATTCTTGTCAATATCAACGACGTCTTTGGAATCGTACAAGATACTGCTCGCCAGATAAAAACGATGTCTGAAGAGATGCGTAGGTTGTCGGCCACATTACCTGTTCCTCCTGTGCAGAGCCAAGTCCCCCGTCCCACAGTTGTGAATGCGGGGACTCAAACAATGACTGACTCCACTTCTATTATTTCAGATGCAATCATGTTTGCTAACCGGTCTTCTACTCTTCCTACTGCGGTAAACATCTTCTTATCCCGCTAAGTAAAATGATAACCATATAACAATTTCTGTGCACAGCTAACGTTTTTAAGGTACAGGAGCATAACATTGGTGAACCACCCAATACTCGTAACCTGTCATCAAATGTTCCTACAGATGTATGAATTATATTAACCGGAAAATCCAAATGTTATACATTTAACAGACTTATTGTACTGATAACTTTTACTTCTTAACAGGTCCCTCAAGTTGTGGAGGACACTAACACATCTGTCAATCAGTTGATTAACAAAACTGGCCTAGAGGACCGCCATGCAGAACAGTGTGTACATCCATGCGATGAGTCTGACCGCTTACGTCCTGCAAACACAGACAAAGAACAGGAATCTGTAAGTTGAATCGTTAACATTTTTTTGTTTCACTAACCAACTCAATCTCAATTTTTGGCATCTCTGCCACCTTCTTAATCGATGCAGAATCTTGATCCATCATTGCTTTTCCCCAACCCAACATTCTCTCTTGGCCTTACGCAAGAGGCTCGTGTGTATCCTTCTACCAACGCCAATGTTTCAGTCCACAATGAGGAGGATCTTTGTCATGAAGACAATGTAGATGCAACACTCGGAGAAGCTGGAAATGTGTGTAGGAAAAGCAAAAGACAAAAGGTGCCAACGAAGTTGCTCATGGGGGAATACGAATGTGATAAAGGGTTTCAGATCCGTGCTACAAAGGCTGTTGTTGATTGCATCTACGAGGGAGGGAATGTTGATTACAAGGCAAAGTTTACTGCTTTACTGGAGAAAATGAATACCCCATTGTAAGTAAAACAGTAAGAGATAGATAGCTAATGATAAACTTGGCCTTCAAGTAAATAATTAGCCGGCTAATCATTTTAAACATTATTATTGGATAGTGATTTATGTATTGGGAGTGGACACATTCAGAGCTCCGATCTGTACGACATTGTTCAGCGCGCAACTCAAGTATCTGCTAAGGTATGTTAATTGGGAATGATAAGTCTCCAACCTTTTCAGATTTATTACTTACATATGACTCAATTTTTTTTCTGAAACCAGCTGGTGGATGTTCTTATGTTCCACACAAGTTCATTGTTTCACTCTCCATCATCTCACAAACAACAGTTCAGTTCTGTTTTTATGGACACACAGTTCGTGTCTCACTTCACCAAATTGTATACCAAGTTCTCAAAGGTGGCGAAGAAAGATAGCTACAAGTTTAGTAGTAATGTTGTTGACATGTTTCTGCAGCTTCCGGCTTCCGTTGATGCGGTTCGTTTCTATTTCCCATTCTATCTGGACAAGAAATACTGGGTTGGCATATGTGTCGATTGCACTACATGGAGCGTCACTGTCTTGGACTGCAACATTGAACTCAGGACAGAGTACATGATGAATAAAGAAGTAAGACCACTGGCTTTGATGTTTCCATACTTTCTGAAACAATTGGGGAGAGAAGTAGGATCGCGAGACTGCAAACCAATGGCAATAGATAGGCCCCGGAACATCCCCCAGCAAAAAGAAGTAACACACTCAGCTGTTTCATCTGTGATATTCATCCAAGCACATGCGGTGGGTGGGGTTGATGCTTGCAAATGCATTACGCCGGATGTCCTGGACAGTATGGTGGAGATGCTACTGGTGACTCTTTACGAAGCATCCGTTGGTCCCCTTTGATTCAATCCTGTTTTTACTTTCGTTTCCGTCAAACATTATTCCTTTCCTGTGTTTTATTTAGAAAACTGCGTGTGTAACTCCACTTTATGTTGTTAAACAACTGTTTTATCACTTCAGAGTGTACTCATTTAATTTCTTCTTCATCCTCCAAACCATTATCTCAACATCATTACGGTTGAAAGCATTATGGTTGATGTAAATGTTCCAATTGTAACCGGTTACATTTGAACCGAGCCGGATAACAAAAGAGTTGGCTGGCCAACTCCATTACCCTATCATACATATGCAAAAGGACGTGGCCCAATATACATCAAAGAGAACCCAATATATAACCGAAATGAGTATACCCTAAAATCTACTGTAGTCATATTTTCATTACAAGTCTATAAAACTCAACGTTTTACCTAGTTACTAAAATAAAAAAATTTGCCGTTTTACCTGGGTTTCGAAAAACAAAAGCGGCGACAAGGGGAGGCAACCACAGAGCTTCAATTCAGGTTAGTCTTCTGTGTCCCCTATTCGGTTATATATAAATCAGGAAACCTCTCAAAATAGATCCCATTTACATTTTACCACCAAATTCCTCATTGTTGATTAACTCCTCTATTTCTTGGTTCTACTTGTCCAATCGTAGATTTCGGATATGGCAATGGAATTGGGACCGGGCATTCCTCGTATGTGCCCGTGCGGAGCACTGACTATTCTGTTGACATCGAAGACGAAGGAAAACCCAGGCCGTAGATTCTACAGATGTGGGGTTGTATTTGGGGAAAACCACCTTTTCAAGTGGGCAGACGAAGCCTTAGTGGAGGAGATAGAAGCATTGGCCGTGAAGCAGTCGACAATTGAGAATGAGATTAATGAAGTGAAGGACCTCATTCTTGACATGAAGAAAGACATTACTGAGATTGTTGAAGTTGTTGCGGCATTATCTACCAAGCTTAGGAAGTAGCCTCGTGATGGTTAAGTAGATGTATTGGGTTTCGTTTATTGTCCCTTAATGTATGTGACCATCAATCACTATGTGATGTAATATGTAAACATCTATGTATGCAAATGTATGAATGAACTTTTACTACTTTACTATCACTGTATCGTTTGTAAATGTTATGCATAATTATTCTGCTACTACTTTGTGTTAGGGTTGACATTGGGGGGTAGGGTTTACAATGGGGATTGGGTTTAGGGGTTTAGAATGGGTTTAGGGTATAGTGTTGAACATGGGGAATAGGGTTAACAGTATAGGGTTTATGTTGGGCTTTATGCTTGAATGGTTAAATTCAATATTAACCAGCTAATAATTCCTATATATAGCTATATATTTAATTAACCGGCTAATACATGGCCAATGCCGACATTAAAAGTTTTTACAAGTAAGCTGAGAATGTGTGTATAGGGTTTTATGTTTAGGGGTTAGCGTTTAGGGATTCGGGTTTAGGCTTCAAATTGGGGTTACGATTTACATTGGGATTAGTGTATAAATTGTGGTTTGGGTTTATGGATCTGCCATGGGATTAGGGTTTAGTGTTTAACATGGGAGTAGCGTTTAGGGATTCGGGTTTAGGCTTCAAATTGGGGTTACAATTTACATTGGGATTAGTGTTTAAATTGTGGTTTGGGTTTAGGGTTTAGTGATGTGCTTGTGTTCAGTGTTTAGTCTTCAAGATGGGGATTAGGTTAGGGGTTAGGGTTGAATTTTTAAATTCAATATTAACCAGCTAATAAGTCGTAAACATATCTATAGATTTAATTAACCGGGTAATAGATTTTAATGGCCGACATTAAAACTTTTTATTCGTAAGATGATAAAAGTTTTAATTCGTAAGATGATAAAAGTTTTTGTTCGTAAGATGATAAAAGTTTTTACAAGTAAGCTGAGAATGTGTGTATAGGGATGTGTTTGGGTTTACTATATAGGGTTTTGGGTTTAGGGATTCGGGTTTAGGCTTCAAATTGGGGTTAAGATTACATTGGGATTAGTGTTTAAATTGTGGTTTGGGTTTAGAGATCTGCAATGGGTTTAGGGTTTAGTGTTTAACATGGGAGTATGGTTTAGGGTTTAGTGATTTGTTTGGGTTTAGGGTTTAGTCTTCAGGATGGGGATTAGGTTAGGGTTTAGGGTTAAATGGTTAAATGCAATATTAACCAGCTAATAAGTCGTAGACATATCTATAGATTTAATGAACCGGCTAATAGATTTTAATGGCCGACATTAAAACTTTATATTCGTTAGATGATAAAAGTATTTATTCGAAAGATGATATACGTTTTTTTAAGTAAACTAAGAATGTGTCTATAGGGAAGTGTTTGAGTATACTGTATAGGGTTTTGTGTTTAGGGTTTAGCGTTTAGGGTTTAGGGTTTAGGCTTCACATTGGGGTTACGATTTTCATTGGGATTAATGTTTAAATTGTGGTTTGGGTTTAGGGATCTGCAATGGGTTTAGGATTTAGTGTTTAACATGGGAGTAGGGTTTAGGGTTTAGTGATGTGTTTTGGTTTAGAGTATAGTCTTGAGGATGGGGATTAGGTTAATATTAACCAGCTAATACGTCCTAGACATATCTATAGATTTAATTAACCGGCTAATAGATTTTCATGGCCGACATTAAAATTTTTTATTCGAAGATGATAATGTGTGTATAGGGATGTGTTTGGAAATACAGTATAGGGTTTAGAGTTTAGGGATTAGGTTTTAGTGTTAATGTTTTAGGGTTTTGAGTTTAGGGTTTAGTGATTAGGATTTAGTGTTTAAATATGGGGTTGGGTTTAGGGGTCCTTAATGGCTTTAGGGTATAGTGTTCAACATCGGAGCAGGGGTGACAGTAAAGAGCTTAGTGTGTTGCATTTCATGTTTAACAATAAATATTAACCAGCGAATAATTCGTATATATAGAGACGTGTTTATATTAACCGGGTAATAGTTGATGATGGCCTTTTTAATAATATCTTACAGTTAAACTGATAATATGGGTTGAGTGATGTCTTTTGGTTTAGGGTTAAGTATTATATTGTAGGGTTTACGGTTTAAGGGTTGGTGTATAGGGTTTAGGGTTTAGGGTTTAGGGTTTGAATTTTAGTTTTACCATTCTTCATCTCGAAGAATTATTTACCAGTTAATTAAAGATCATACACAATTTTCATTAAGTTTAGCTGGCTACATTAGTTTCGTAACCGGGAAACAAAATCAGATACCGTCCAACAGCAATAACATAATTTTTATATAATGAAGAGACCTTTTTATTTAGCATCACATAGCGTTTATCCAACTCCCCTACATACCACATATGGTGTTTGCGTAGATATATGATAAAAATATTAAACATTAAGGATAATTATTGAGCTAAACCATCTGCTTCCCCCAACCATCCAGTACAAGTCCACCCATCGCCAAAAGGTCTCTCCATGTTACTTCCGTATTTGGTACTATCTATATTGGGTTCTTGCAAGTGGCTTTGTTGTGTCCAATGCCCTTGCACCTGCTGCATGCGATCCTTCGGCGGACGCATTTAACCTGTTTGCATATTCAAATGTAGATGTCTTAGGAGTATATTACGATCTCCTATACATATATGGTGAAGATAAGTAGATAGTAAGACTTACACGTTTTTCTCCTCTTGAAAAGTATCTGCTCTTCTTGGGTCTTCCAGGTGGGCGTCTTGTTGCAGGGGGAGTGAGGTTGAGGTCAGTAATAATGGATGGAATTTGTATTCCCCCAGTTGAACCTGTCTCCGGTACAATTGTTCCTTCATATGCACGCTTCAATGCATCAAGCTTGTATGGATCAATAACAAGGTCGTTCACACTTAACTTTGCTTTCAGGGCCGCAGCAATGGCGTGAGAGCATGGAATAGCTAGCATCTGAAACTCAAAACAGCTGCAAGTTCTTGTGGATAGGTTTACATGGAAGCTTGCTCCTGTCTTGTTGCGGATTTCGTACTCCATCTCAGCTATGTCCAGGACTTCATACCCCCCTGTCATCTCGAAGTTGTTTGTGAGGATTCTTTCAATTCGCGGGGTGAGAACTCCATCAGATCTGGATGCCAGCTCCCGCCTCTTAGCAAACCATGTCATCATCTTCTCACGTATGAAGTCAATGAGTTGGACAATGGGAAACTCCCTAGCCTTGCACAACACAGAATTCCATGATTCAGCCAGGTTGCTGGTCATAACATTGTACCGGTTTCCAGGAAAATGGGACCGCGCCCAATGTTCAAAGCCAATCTCAATTAGGTAAGCTGCACAAGAAGGATCCATGGCTTTAATCTCGTTGAACGTCAAGTAGAAATCGTTCAACCTATAAGCCCTTGCTGCCTTTGCAACTAGATATCCCAAATGCCTCTCTTTGAAATTGGACCTTATGTTTCTCTTAAGATGGACCACACATATGCAGTGTCCCGCACTTGGAAACACCTGAAAATGTAACAGTTGTTCTTATTTCCGGTAACATAATTGAATAGCCTATGAATTCAATATATATCCGACAAATAACATTCACAGTATTGCTAAATTCTTATGTTAACAAGCAGCATGATAGACAATTACATATTTGTTTTGCTGATTGAGCTTGGTGATATCTATGTAGATTACCCTGTTAATTAAACGATTAACCTCCCAATTTAATAGCTAGCCGGTTAATAACATTTACAGTATGGCTAAAATAATACATAACAGGCTAAATGAAATACACTTACATGTTGGAAAAGTTTACTGACCTTGCTGATAGCTTTGTATATTGAAGGATGTCGGTCGGATACCACGACCAATCCAGTCTCATTAGCCACAAACTTTGAAAGGTTTTCAAAAAACCACTCCCAGGACTTGTCATTCTCGCTATCAACAATGGCGATGGCCAAGGGGTAGATTTGATAGTTCCCATCTTGGGCGGATGCGGTTAGCAGACATCCGGCATATCTTCCTTTTAGATGAGTCCCATCAACGACTATGACCTTTCTCATAGCTTTGTAGCCTTCAATGGATGCTCCTAATGCGAGGAACATATACTTGAATCGGTTAACTCCTTGCTCTGTGGGCTCTGTGTGCAAGTTTGCTAACGATCCTGGATTTGCTATGACTAGGTTATTGAGATAAGCCGGAAGCTTTATGTAAGAATCATTACATGTTCTGTGGCCATTATCCAAAGCCATATCCCTCGACTTCCACGCTTTCCAGTAAGAAATAGAGACATCATGGTCACCGCGCATCATCCTTCTTATCTCGCTAGGCCTTGGCCCGATACCATTTCCAGCATATTTAGTTTTCATAAGTTCTCCAATGACTGCCGATGTTGCTTGGCTTTGGTAACCACCACGTTCAGCAATTGAACATGTGTGAGCCTTGACGAGTTTCCTAACCTCAAAGATCTCTGATTCCTTTAGTCTGATCGCATACAGACGCCATTGGCAGGATGAGCTGACACATTTCAAGACCATCATGGTTGGATCAGACTTTGCCCTTCGGTACGAAAACTTATTGGCTATTGCGAACATTGCCATATGGTGCTTGAAAGCATCACGGTTAGGGAACATCATTCCAACCTCTAGTTCAACTCCATAATCACCCAGCTCACCTGCTTCAATTAAAGGAAATTGTTACATTGACAAAAAATATTCAAATGCAATAGGTATACATTTTAGTGGCTCACCAAGCTATCCTAATACCATTTCCAGCAAATCCACTTTACTAGAAGTAATTATTACCAATGCTGGTTTCACCTAAATTATTTGAAAAACCGTAAAAATTATTGAACATACACATGACTGTAAGTTAGACGGTTACAAATCAATATGGTACATATTCAATTCTCGAATAATTCATTGATGTGAAATAAAAGAGTAGAGGTAACAATTCCTTTCTTATGTAAGATACTTGGTTCTAAAATGTTTGGTTATGTTTTGGAATTATCTAAACATTGTAATGAAACATCAAGACAAATGAAATAGCCGAGTAACAATAATTTTTTAACATACATGGCACATAACCATGAAAATTTTGTTTGTTACCACAGATGATTACAACATTTATCAGACACAGAAAAAAAACTTCCCAACCCCTAATGACGGACCCTTAAAGCCGCCTACAGGCCGAGTTTAAAACACCACTTCAATCAACCCATTTAAACCAACCGATTCGTCCACGGTTAAAGACAAGTGTAACCCAAAAACCAACAACAAAAGGTTATACTTCTTGTTAACCGTCCAAACTACTTACAATACCCGCTTCATAATATACTACCTGCCATACTACCATATTAGACATTGAAGTTGTTGATCTTTTCAAATCAGTACCCACCCTCCTTGTCGCTCTCCTCCGACGAAGTGTTGTCCACATAAGCAGTAGGCGGTGGTGGAACACCAGACTCCTCTTGGCCGCATGCCAAAGTGAGCGTCAGTGATGGCCCAGGAAGAGAGTTGTTGACCTCCTCAGTTGTTTTTCCAAGAACTGCCTCTATACCATCACCTCCGTTTCCTAAGAAATTTGAAAACAATGTTATATTGAGATGCTCCTATTATTCACTACAATATTGAACAAATTGTTGTAAACATTTATACCTTCATTTCCGATCTCAGTTTCCACACCCTTTGCTCCTAACTGATTGCAAACGATTGCAGTTGACCCAGTTGATGATTCCCCTTGAGTGAGGCCAACTTCGGTTCCGTGGCTGTTGTTAGTGAGGAGGTAAACGCCTTCCAAGGACTGGTAATTTTCATCTATGATCTCGTTCCAGAACGCGGAGTCAGCTGTCACAAGGCGACCATCCCTTTGAGCGTTGTAGAACTCAGGATAGTCCAGCATATCCATCCCAACATCCCAAAACACGGACGGTGCTTGTGCAGGGGGTATTTCAGCGAGGGGCTGGGGCTGGAAAGGAACAATAGCACCTGCTGTGTGAAACATAGAGGCTTGTAAACAATTTACTTTCAAAGTGAACCATTCATAGTAGCCGGCTAAATATACAACCTTTCAGGAAAAGTGAATCTTTAACCGGTCATTGTCTGAAACATACCTCTGGTTCCTCCTAGGGTTCCATTAGGTGTCCTAGCCATCTGCGAAGCTTCCACCATCTCATCGTCATCATCATCGAGTTGAATGATCTCAACTCCTTGGACCACGCCGGTTGAGTTTTGGGTTCCTAAAACTCTGTCAGCATAACTCATCTCAAGCGCAACGCGGTGGAGGATAAGCATCTCTTGCTCTCCAAAGATCTCAGTCATGACCTGAAGACTGGTCAGAAGCCTTTCTCCCCTCACCAACCCTGAAATGAATAACCAAAATATTAGTATCATATAAAGACGGTTCGGATGTAATTACAACACCCTATATTTTAGATAACTCACCGTCATATCTTGCTCTAGCTGCTTCATCCTGACCACCGCCGACGGAGTAGGTTGAAGAACCTATCTTGAAATCAGAACGCGACAGGAAGTGGAACTCAGCCACTTTCTTTGCTCCAAAGGTAACAAGCAGAGTGATATCCGCAGGTGGAGGCCTCCGAATGAGTAACCGGACAAGGTCAGATGTCGAAGTTAGGGTTATCGGGGGTGATGGTCCGCTTGGGAACATCATCCAATCCGGCATCCCATATGTGATCAGAACTGGAGTCTCCGAGCCAAGCATGTAGTTTTCCCTGATTGTAGCATCGATTTCTTCAAGGGTTTCTGGAGAATCCATGAACGTGGTGAAGCCATAGTCTTGATGGTTTGGAAGAAAGTGCCACTGCTCTTCACCATTCTTCTTCCAATCTCCATGCCATATGCGAAACACACGACCCATCCTAAGATACAGAAAGCAAACAAAATATAAGATTCAATCCATTGATTCAATCATTTGAAATACACAGAGTTAATGCACGACAAATTAAATACACGGTTAAACATTTATAGCATCACAATCATTGGGATAGATCCATCACCTTGCTTTAAACGGTTTGCAGAATCAACTTCGACAAATAACCTTCACTGAACTCCACTGCTTTTTGGTTAAACTTGAGTGAAGCTGTAAGTGTTTTATATAGCAGAGCAAAGATTTTCCTAGATCTTCTCGTCCAAAGATCAGAGGGAAATCTTTTCCAAGATTTCGTGTACTGCTCCGCCGTATGCGTCAGAGTTATCTCTAAACTACTGTATTCTTTTCGTTTATCGATGCAATCTAATCTAGTGTAAACTAAATCTACTTGTTATCTTGCCAAATCAAACCAAATATCTTCTGTCAGACCTAAAACCCTACGAAGCTACAGGCGCGCGAGGGAATGGTGAAGCGTCAGGGGTATTGGCGTCATTTTACCTCCGCTTTTGGTAGCGCGTCGGTTCAATTTCTGGTTCTTTGGTATGCTCCTAATATACCAATCTTCTATGGTTTTTGACCTAAATTACTCTTCCTCTTATGTATTTTTTATGTAAATATAGAAAAGGAAGGAAATAATGAAAAGCCTATTAACTTGTAGCTCAAAACTGAAAGCCCATTTACATTAACTCTTGATTAGACCACCAATGGACATTTATTAAACATTTGCTACAAATCAATTTCCTAACCTTTTGATTTTTTTTTCTTTTTTTGCAGATTCTTTTTAATTTTATATATTATTGCCAACAACAACAAGAGTAAAACAAAATCTTCAAAATGAACATCTATATCAAGAAATTATTAATTAAAATCTTTATCTGGCTTGTACAATAGTTATAATCGCTTACACCCCAAAGGAAAAAAAAAACTATTACCAATTCTTTGATTTTACTCAATAGTTATAATCGTTTTCAAGTATTTTATTTTCTAATGGTATGAGTTATAACAACCGACCAAGAACACCAACTATTAACTGCATGAGTGTGAATGTATATTTAATTTTTTCACCAAACTATCTCTTGCTTTTAGTGGTTATGATTGATTAACTATTCATGATTTTATGATCTTGTTGTTGCATGATATATATGCATAATGTGCGAGATCAGTTTACTGTTTAGAGTTTATAAAACTGAATATATTGTTAAAATGCCGTGTTTCTTCTGGATTAATCGATGTGTTAACTGTTAAGCAATCAAACGTTAATATATTATACGACAAATTGTATTTACTTGAGTAACTCGCAACTAACATCAGCAGATATACAGCATCAGAAAATCATATCAAAACGATATCATATGATCATAAAGAAAACTATATCTTGATTCACCAAGAAGTGACAATCCCATAACCGACAAAAAACAAGAAGCAAATAGAGAAGCGATGTTGCTTCAACTTGCAAGAAACTATAGATAAGACATTTGTATAGTTTTCAATTCGATATACAAACAAAACATTTCAACAGTTCAAAAAAAAAACAAAGCATTTCAACGTAAACATACGTATCAAAAAAACTTGTGACAAAATTTCCATGTGGGCCATGGAAATCTTAAGGCATAGAGAAGGGATTTTTTGTCCAAACAAAGCAAATCCAATGACTTATTACTTTAGGGTTGGACCCACAAAGAAGATTTCATGTCTCACTTTCTCTTCTTCTTCTATATAAACAAACCCACTGATTATTCTCTAAAGTCTTCTTCTCCTCTTGATCATTTTACTTTCAAGTCTCAAAAAACTGTTTCTTCTAAATGAGACGAAAGGGTCACAGTCACGGAGCAGTGTCGCCTTGTGCTGCTTGTAAGCTTCTCCGGCGAAAATGTGTGAAAGACTGCGTCTTTGCTCCATATTTCCCGGCTAAAGAGCCTTACAAGTTTGCCATTGTCCACAAGATTTTCGGTGCTAGTAATGTCAATAAGATGTTGCAGGTGAAACTTCACTTCTCTATCTTGTTATTTTTGCTGTTATACTTACATTTATGACCGGATATAAAACTATGAAACATAATTATATTAAGAAGAAAAACAGGAGTGTGTAAACATGTATATATAAACAAACTGTTTGACCCCCTTCTTGCCGCAGTTGTGTCATTATGTGAGTTTAAGTGACTATTTTATAGTGTGTA
>NW_026618167.1:0-13430 GCF_000801105.2 Raphanus sativus
AGGAAAGGGATGTGAAGTACTTCAACGAGACAGAAGAGAACAATCAAATGAGAGGGCCAAGGACTGGAGTTCCGTATTTCCTGTGATGGAAGTATTTATATTTGCCCCCTACTTCTCCCATCGCTGTGATGATGATGGTGGTGAAGCCATTGCTAGCTACCGTTGACAATATGTTGAGTCTCAAAAAGATAATTTGTAGATATAATATTACCTACCGATGGGGGATTCATTTACTTCCATTAATTTTGTCCACTTGGTAACACTTTCCATGTGAAATTCTAGAGTAAACACTTTGGTAATAGTCTGAAGTAGAGTTTTTTTTGTGCTGCTTCTTTTTGTTTATCTTTGTTTTTTTTTTAAAAGGCTTTTTTTTTGTTTATCTTTGTTGAGACCCCAATCTTTTCTTATGTATTGTTCACTAACACTGTTTCTTTGCTGTTCTGTTGTTGTGAAGAATGAAGATTATGACACACCAAAAAAAAATGAAGATTATGACACTAACTTTAAAAACAAACTCATTGGACGTTACATATCAATATTCTTGTCCCAGAGCTGTTTTTATCGTTCTTCTTGCTGTGTGGTTAGTAATAGTGGTTACTTAATCTCTTTTTGGTCCTTTAAGATGGTTGATCTAAAATTTGAATGGTAGGGTAACGGATAGGGATAAACGAGCAAAATAAATTCATTAAGCAGAGTCTACTCACGTGGTGAAAATACAAAGCAAAAGGGAAATTATGTAGCACTTCTTCGTCTTAAGACGGTCCTGGACCGGTTTGTTACCCGAATTAGATGTGAGACCGGATAATGAACGGTTTGAGACTAAACCGGGCCGGCACAATTACAAAAGTCACCAAAAACCCAAAAAAGAGGATTGGCTCCCAAACAAATAGAAACTAAACCCTTTGCACTTCCTCATCTTCTTCTTGTTCCCCTACTGTCGCCGCCGTTAAAGGACTTTTTTTTTCAGAGGCGGCGATGGCGGATCTTCTTCCACCTCTTGGGACGGCACAAATCGATGGGAAGACTAAAGTAGATGAGAAAGTTGATTACTCGAATCTCCCTTGCCCTGTTCCTTATGAGGAACTCCACCGTGAAGCTATCAGTTTAGTCTTTCTTATTTATTACCGATCTTGACTTTTTTTCTTGAGCTTATACCTTTATTCAGTTGACGGATAGCTCAGACTGATCTGTGTGGCTTTAGTGCATTGTATTGTCGTCTTTACAGATTTAGGTTCTGTTCTGTCTTGTTTGTATTGGCATGGTTGACTTGGTTCTGTTTCGTTTCTAATTGTTTTTTTTTGTCATATTATGATTGAAAGTTTTTCAATTGGTCCGGATTTGATTCTGTTCGTTGTCTCAAAGGTCTGTCTTAGTAATTCTTTTCAATGCTTGTATTAGAGATTCCGTTCACGGTCTGCCTCCAGTGTTTGTCTTAGCGTCTCTCCTAATGGTTTCTTACTGTTTTTTAATCAGTTTCTAACTGGTTTGATTTGATTATATTACTTGCAGTGTCTTTAAAGGCAGACAATTTTGAGGGTTTGCGCTTCGACTTTTCCAAGGGACTGAATCAAAAGTTTTCTCTTAGCCACAGGTTAGTAAGATTATGTCTTAACAGTTATCATTGGTAAAAGCTTTACATATATTTGAGTTTCTCATTAAGTCTCTATATTGATCTTTTGAAACAGTGTAATGATGGGACCAACAGAAGTTCCTTCTCAGTCACCTGACACGACGATCAAAATTCCAACAGCCCATTATGAGTTTGGTGCCAATTATTTTGATCCAAAGGTACCAATTTTTTTGGTAATTTATTTGTTACATATTCTTTTATGGCTATCAAGAAGAAGATATGAAAAATGATGAGTATAATATGCAGTTGATGCTTATTGGAAGGCTTATGACTGATGGTAGGCTAAACGCAAGAGTTAAAGCTGATTTAACTGATAGGTTGGTCTTAAAGGCGAATGGTCAGGTAAATGCTGCAACTGGATAATAATGTGTTTGATCATCTATGGTGTATCTGAATATTACATTCCTTCATCTTTTTATTTTTTAACTTTCTTTTCCAGCTGTCAAATGAGCCTCATATGTCGCATGCAATGTTCAACTTTGATTACATGGTGAGCAACTTCTTTGTATTTCAACTTTTTTTTATATTCGTTTGATGCACCTTTGCCAGCATTTGTGGTTCATTCATCTGAAGTTTTTTTTGTGTGTCATGTTTGTGTAGGGATCAGACTACAGGGCCCAACTTCAACTTGGGAACAGTGCTTTAATTGGAGCAACCTATATTCAGGTAAAGTGGATAATACTATTGTCCCTTGTTACACCTGCGTTTCTGTTAATCTTTCTGCGTGAAGTCAGATAGTTAGGAAAAAGGGCTAGCCATATTTGAGCTTATGCTCTCCTGCAGTAATGTTTATTCATGTAACTGTAACGAAGTGATGTGACATTAAACGATAGGTGGTACTAATAACGTTGTCTGGGCATGCTTAGCTTTTGTGTCATTAAGAACGTTTGTCTTTTATCTGTCATTTGTCTTTTGATCTGTAATAGTTAAACCAGTTGGTATGGTGCATTGCGATAGATATTGAACTCATTGTATTTTTCTTTTTATGAAATATTGGACAGAGTGTGACACCCCGTCTATCTCTGGGTGGGGAAGTGTTTTGGGCTGGCGTGCCTCGGAAGTCTGGTATAGGTTACGCTGCAAGATACGACACTGATAAAATGGTAATTCTTCTTCTCGTTCATTACTTGTTCCAAGCTAATTGGTGAAAAGCACTAACTATTACCAACAGGTGGCTACTGCGCAAGTTGCTAGCACCGGAACTATAGCTATGAACTATGTTCAGAAGATTTCCGAGAAGGTAATACACCTTTATCATTGATCTCCCTCCCTCCCATTTTTAAATTTGACCTCTGTTTTTTTTTTTATTATTTCTAATGATCAGGTCTCACTCGCCACTGATTTCGCGTACAACTACTTATCAAGAGATGTTGTGGCTAGTGTTGGGTATGACTACATTCTCAGACAGGTAACATAGCCTTTTTTTTTGTATGGATTTGTAATGGAATTGAAAAAAAAAGCACTTTCTTAAATCCTTATTGATTCTTTATAACATGTGTCTCTGTTTCAGTCTCGTGTGCGGGGAAAGATTGATTCAAACGGTGTTGCATCCGCTCTCTTGGAAGAAAGATTGAGTATGGGACTCAATTTTCTCCTATCTGCAGAGGTACGCAGTCTTACTTGTTCTTGTGCTGAGACTTTAACTGAATATTCTCATTCTTTTTAAAAGCTGTTGATTGAGTTTTTATTTGTTTCTTTCACAGCTTGACCATAAGAAGAAGGACTACAAGTTTGGATTCGGTTTAACAGTCGGCTGATAAAAAGGATGATGCTCCACGCAATAAGCCTGGCTCTACACACGCAGCGCAGGGGTTTCATCTTGTGCCGGGATTCAGTTAAATTTGTTGTATTTTAGGCTTTTTGGTCGGGGAACGTTGAGAAGTTAAAACAAAAACAAAGGGACTTTTGTGTTGTTTTTTATGCGGTTTAGGTTTTGTCGTTACTATTTTTTTTTAAAGATCTGGTAAACTTGCCAAGAGGTGTATCATTTACTTTCCATACAAGAAAAAACATTTTTCCTTGTTTACTAAATAATTCCTTCCTTTCATAATACTTATGTTTTTGCTTAGTACACAAAAATTAAAAAAATTGCATTTGTCTAGAAAAATATTTAAAAATATAATTTTAAAATCAGTTAACTAATTATAAAACTGTAAAATGTAATTTGTTAAACAATTTTTAATAAAGATAAAACTAACATTAAAATCTCAAAATTTCATATAAATTAAAACGAAACAGTCATTTTACAACATTATCTATATTGAAAAGGAAGGATTGATAATGTCGTGTGATGTGCATTAGCTAACATTAACAAGTAAATAAATCAAAATTTGGAGGTGAATATTCAAACAAAGTTTTTAAAATTTGATTTATGTTGTAGAAAAAGGTGTTTTATGATTATCTAGAAAAAACTTGAGTTCAAATATTGGGAAATTTGCCCTACAACTAAAAAAAACACAAATACACTATCTAACCAAAAACATCTTCTCTTTTTTTATTTCTCTTTTTATTTCTCTCTAACTTCTCACTAAAAATCTAATTACCTTTTTTTTTTGTTGTTTGGCAAATAAACCCTTAAATATTATTCGAGTAAGAAAAACAATACAAGAACTAGCAGTTCTTAGGCCATCTGCATTGAAGAATCATAGGATGGAGTCACACCATTCTCCACAAAAAATTAAAATAAGAAAATTTGATGAAACTGCGCCGCGCGAAGTTCTTCCCACTGAACCTGCTTCATGACTATTTTGCGGGCCTCACGACACGTGGTAATCCGCGATTGGTTGGATTATTAACTTTTTTTTTTAAACAAACAGAAAAAATAATAGTAATAAAATATACTTTGTGAACCTCTTTTCATAGAGTTCACGCCTTTGTAAGTTTTCTAGATCTTCTCATCAATCTATTTTTATTTGTATTAATTTGAACTTTTTTTAATCTGTGGGCCGAGCAGTAGCCGTTGTGCGTGTTGTTTTCACGTATAAATTAATACAATGGGCCGAAAACATCACAGTGGGCCGAGCAAATGTAAATATTCTTACCTGTTGTTACCATGTCTCTGTCGGAAATGTAATTACCAAATCAGCACACCTGTCGTCGTTGACAGATTCCGAGAAAGACAATAAAAATAAAAAACCCTATGAACAGTCTCCCCCTCTCTCTTTGCCTTCCTTCTTCTCCGATTCTCCTTCTTTGCAGATTAACATCAATGTCTTGCATTGAAGGCTGATTCGATTTCCTAGACCGCTCGAGTGGTGAAGTATCTCGTGATGGATTCTGCTATTGAGATTAGTTCCGGTAGTAGTAGCAGTAGTGGTAGTGGTAGTGATGACGAGGTGTCTGAGCCCACTAGAACCAGGAGCAATACCTCGTGGCTCTATGGTACTATTACTATACTCTCTGCTCTCGTCTGTCTCGGTTAGGTTAAATTTGGTAGCTTTAATGGATTGGAGAGTAATCTAACTTTTTTTCTTTGTGTCTTTGACTTGTAGGTAGTCGTAGCTTCCCTCAAAGAGGTTCCTCTGAGGTTCATACTCAAGCTTCTGGCAGTGGTGCCCCATCTCAGCCTAGAGCCTCGAGAGCTTCTAATGTTTCTGGTGTGGATAATGAGAAGCTGCCTTCTCAACAAGCCTTGAAAAGAACCCTTCCATCTTCTTTTAATCCGCCTCCTGCTCCTTCAAGAAGTGCTCACAGTGTAAGTCATGGCAGCAAGGCGGATGATGCTAGCCCAGCTGTAGGTAACAAGAATCCTACTCAAGCTTCTCGCGGTGGTCCACCGAGTTATCTGCCAAGAGACTCTACAACATTTACACGGAATGATGAGAATGTTGCTAGCTCTAGTGTTTCCGGTGTGAATGATAAGAAGCTGCCTGCTCAACAAGCCTTGAAAAGAACCCTTCCGCCCTCTTTTAATCCATCAATAAACGGGGCGGATTATAGTAGTCCAGCTGCGTCAGCTTTAGGCAACAAGAATACTTTTGGCGAGGGTTACTACCGTGGAGCTCATGCTGAGATTGGAATTCAGCGTGGCGTGAATGGGGTTAGGATCCTGCCTCCATCTATGACGCATGGAGCATCTGCTTCTCCTTTGCATTATGGTGGTCAAAGTGATCCAATTCACAGGGTCGTTGGGATTGTTGAGGACAGGAATTCTGAGAACGATGAGAGGCTCATCTATCAAGCTGCATTACGGGTATTCATCCTAAACTCAGTCTTCTCTTATGGATTGACTTCACCACTTAGCCTTAGCTGCTCTTTAGTGTCCCTTTCCCTTGTACCTGCTTTAGGCTCTTTTGAATCTCTTGATTTTGATTGCAGCAGTGAGTGAATATGGAGCAATAAATGACCCCAAATTTGGCTCTTTTCTTTAGATTAATGGCGCATTATACATTTTTATCTGGTTTCTCATTGATACTTGTGTCATACTATGCTGAATCTACTCAATTTCAGACTGAAGTGTCCAGGTTTATAGTCGTTATCTGCATTTCTTTTCATGTTTGAGAAAGAATGATCTTTTATAGTTCATTGACTGTGTATAGCAGCATTCATTTTCGTGGTGCATTATATATATGTTGGCAGCTTGGTGTTGTTCCATAATCAACCTGATATTAAATTGCATTTTAAGTGCATTTTCTTATAATATAGTATGTTGATCCTGCAGGATTTGAATCAATCCAACAACGAGATGGATCTAAGTCCTGGTACCCTTTCAGTTTCTCTTATGAGGCATCAGGTATTATCATGTTTTAATGTACCATTTAGTGGCCTTTGAATTTGGCGTGTGTACCAAATACTATTGCTTTCAGAAAATCGCACTGGCATGGATGTTTCAGAAGGAAACAAGTAGTTTGCACTGTTCAGGAGGAATAT
The DNA here is from genome assembly GCF_000801105.2 of Raphanus sativus. Lineage (NCBI taxonomy): Eukaryota > Viridiplantae > Streptophyta > Magnoliopsida > Brassicales > Brassicaceae > Raphanus > Raphanus sativus. The sequence goes on from NW_026618167.1 coordinate 6,500, forward strand.
TAGCAGATGATCAGGTCACATATAATTTAATATTTTTGCACATTTATATCTGTGGTTCGGTTTCCCTGAAGCTATGTAAGGTCTATTTTTGCAGGGACTTGGTAAGACAGTCTCGACGATTGCTCTTATCTTGAAGCAAAAGTTTGAGTCACAAATAAAGTCTGAAATTTCAAGCAAGCAAGAGGCTGAAATATTGGACCTGGATGCTGATGATGAGTCAGAAGCTCCAAAGCATGAAAGTGAAAGTGATGTGAAACCAGAGGTCAAGGTTTCAAGCAACAGTGAGACCACGGTTCAGAGTGCTGGTGATAATGATGGGAATGGCAGTTCAGTGAAGGGGAAAGCCAAAGTTGAAGGAGCGAGTACTCTGAAACGGGAATTTAACAGAAAGAGGCCAGCTGCTGGTACATTAATTGTTTGTCCAGCGAGTATTGTGAGGCAGTGGGCAACAGAGCTTGATGAGAAGGTTTCTTATGAATCCAAACTTTCTGTTTTGATCTACCATGGTGGTTGTAGGACCAAAGATCCTGTTGAATTGGCGAGATATGATGTGGTTGTCACAACTTACGCCATTGTGACCAATGAAGTTCCCAAAGAGTCATTGGTGGAGGATGATGAAGATGATGAAAAGGATAACAAAGGTCTCGCCCCTGGCTTCTCTAACTACAAGAAACGTAAAGATGCAGCGGGTACAAGTAAGAAGAGTAAGAAAAGAGGTAGAAAAGGCATGGATGATTCTTCTTTTGACTCTGATTGTGGTGCTCTGTCAAAAGTTGGGTGGCTCAGAGTAGTTCTAGATGAAGCTCAGACAATCAAGAATCATAGAACTCAAGTGGCAAGAGCATGCTGCACTCTTCGAGCCAAAAGGAGGTGGTGTTTGTCTGGAACGCCAATACAAAACACCATTGATGATCTGTATAGTTACTTCAGGTTCCTTAGGTATAATCCATATGCCGTGTACAAGTCATTCTACCATACAATCAAGGTTCCAATTTCCAGAAATTCTCTTAATGGTTACAAGAAGCTTCAAGCTGTTCTAAGGGCTATAATGCTGCGCCGTACCAAAGGTACTCTCACCATCTCTCTATTCTTGTTTGCTTTTCGTAGCTGTGACGGATTTGATGATTTCTGCTGAGTATCTTCTGTTCTGATATACAGAAACATTGCTTGATGGGCAACCAATAATCAATCTACCTCCAAAGAAAATTAATCTGAAAAGGGTGGACTTTTCGGTGGAGGAGCGGTCTTTCTACAAGAAGCTTGAAGCAGAGTCACAATCACAGTTCAAGGTTCTCCTTTTTTTCCCTCCACAATTTATCAGTTCATACTTCGGAATTTTCTTTGGAAATCATTTTCTGAGTGTTTCTTCTGTCAGTGAATCAAACATTAACTCGTGTACTTGTGCCTGATAAGATGATATTTCACATTTTCTGCAGGCATATCAAGCTGCAGGGACTTTGAGCCAAAACTACGCCAATATTCTTTTGATGCTTTTGCGTCTACGCCAAGCTTGTGACCACCCACAACTCGTGAAGGGATATAACTCAGATCCTGTTGGAAAAGAATCAAGAGAAGCAGTTAAAAGACTCCCTAGGGAGGCTCGAATCAATTTGCTCAAACGCTTAGAGTCATTATCTGCCATCTGCAATATCTGTAATGTAAGTGCAGATTCACTTAGGCCTAGGAATAGCGTGTCCTCAGTTTCAGTATTCTCTAGTCCTTAGGCTAGGTCTGATCTCTTATTAAATATTCTGTTACCTGTTTATCTGCAGGATCCACCAGAAAACCCTGTTATTTCGCTCTGTGGCCATGTATTTTGCTATCAGTGTGTTTCAGAACACATCAATGGAGATGAGAACGTTTGCCCTGTTCGGAGATGCAGAGAAGACTTTGGGCGTGATGTTGTGTTCTCTAAATCTGCCCTTAGAAATTCTACCACTAATGATTCAGGCTCTAGTTCTTCACAGAACAAATCATTTTCTCAAAAAAGCGAGTTTAGTTCATCAAAAATCCAAGCTGTCCTGGATATTCTGCAGTCGCTCTCCAAACAAGGCAGACGAAACTCAGCACAGCATGGTCGAAACCCTTCTTCCTCACAGCCACATGAAGATGACGACGATGTAACCATTGTAGAGCCAACGACTCTTCACTCGTCTTCACCTAGCCAGGGACCAATAAAGACGATAGTGTTCTCTCAGTGGACCGGTATGCTTGACTTGGTTGAGGCGAGTTTTGTTGAAAATGGTATAGAATTCAGAAGATTAGATGGTACAATGAGTCTTGCAGCAAGAGACAGGGCTGTAAAAGAATTCAGCAAAGTTCCACGTGTAAGTGATGTGCATACATCTACTTGTTATTTCTCTGAAACATAGAATGTTCGTGGAACATAGATCCTGAAGCTCTCTAACAGTGAAAAGTCTATAAAACAGGTAGAGGTGATGCTGATGTCGCTAAAAGCTGGAAACCTTGGGTTGAATATGGTAGCTGCATGTCATGTTATACTTCTGGATCTTTGGTGGAATCCAACAACCGAAGACCAAGCTGTTGACCGTGCACATCGTATTGGACAAACTCGGCCTGTTAGTGTAACTCGTGTCACTATAAAAGATACCATTGAGGATAAAATTTTGTCTCTTCAGGTATTTGATGTCCCTTAGTTTCCTCTTCATATTATATTTATAGTAAGTCCAGCATTATCATTTGTCTTTTTTTAATTTATCAGGAAGATAAAAGGAAAATGGTTGCATCTGCGTTCGGTGAAGAACATGGTGGAAGCTCTGCGACTCGACTGACAGTAGATGATCTCAAACATCTTTTTATGGCGTAGACCAACTGGTTCTCTGCGCCACCTGTAGCCGTATAATGGCTACTTGAATTAGGTTGCATAGTACTATTAATATTGGAGATTATGCCCCAGCGTTTTTTTTTGATCAAGAAGAAACCTCTAAGCTGCTTTTGTAACTGAAACTTCAATGCTGTGGCTCTCTCCTAGGATTTCGTGTTTTGGGTTTTGTGAGGCTTGTGTCTCGAAGGTGCATTGACTGGAAGCATATGCCATTATGTAAATAACTAAATCGTTTCACGGTATATATACCTCGTAGAAGTTTAACGGTAAAACTAAAGGATCAGATGATCTTTTTCTTCTTACCATTAACAGTTTGTGAGGTGTTCATTGGCAAGAGGAAATGATTTGTTCTGTCAAGAATGCTTGTTATTTACTCTTGCCAAGGATCAGTGATACCATAATCTTTTTCTTCTTACCACTAATGATGCCATAGCAAGCATTCTCTACAGCTTGCACGTCTGTTTTGGATATCTTGAGCATCTATGTATGTTCTTTGATGGTTCTTTGTTTGAAGCTGATGAGGATTGTTCCCAAGTATTTGACTCGACCAACCAAATATACAGTGGTGGGGCTTTTTATTGATTAAAAACCCTATGAAGGAAGACTATGGGACCTCTTTTATTTATGACTTTTCTGCCCTTTAGTCATTTCTCTTTTTCTTTTTCCAAGTTAGTGTGAAAAGAATTGCCTTGTGTTTGTTGAATTTTCAAGGCATCCAACGGTAAGCAAGTTTAAAACAGAAATTTGAATATTTGATTTTTGAGGTTATACAAAGTACCAATAAATTATGCATGATAAATAAAAGCATTCAAGAGAGAAGTGAATTATGTATCGCCCAGTTACAAGTAAGAAGCTAAAGTGGCCTCAAGAACAATTTCCTATAATTGCTTCCATCATTTGATCTTAAACCTAACACTCTTAAAATAACTTGTGGTTTCGCAGAAATCAATATGTTGGCCAATGTCTTCGTCGGTTCTGGACTAATGATTACTTTAACAGAAGAGACTATAAATCTTACAGGGCTTCTAAGGTAAAGAAGAAGATGTTGTCAGAGAATCGCCGCCTTAACGCATTACCGACTCTTTTACAAAGGAACGGCCTGCCGAGCTGCAAAACCACAAATATTAAGCATTGATAGAACACAGAAAACTTGAAAAGGGGTAGTAAAGGAGTGGGTTGGTACTACTCACGAATATTCGAAGTGGATGTTCATGAATCTCCGGTTCTCTTTACTTTGAGAAAGGGTAACAGAACCTTCAATGACTTGGTCTTGCTCTACGTCTATTGGGTCATAGAAATATACAATCGTCTGTCCAACAAAAGTGGTTCAACACCAAATCGTCACAAAGTGTAAGCTTACACTAGTTTTTTTTTTAAATAAGAGACAGATATCAAGTTTATAGTATCACTGGATCTTCTTAATATACGACCCAGTCCTTCTGATCTTAACCAAATTTAGATGATTTACAGAAAAGTAAACCTAGCAAAAATGGAAGTATATGCAAAAAGATGGTCTTACTTGTTGCCAATGCGTTGGAGGAGCCTCGGGAGAGGTGGACAACACGAGGGCATCACTCGGATTACTCCGCTTCTTCTGATTCCCTTCTCTGGAAGGACTCACTGATGAAGAACCACTAGCAACACTTATTCCACTAGAAGTCTTCGCAGGCGAAGAGGCTGGTCCGCTGAACTCAACGTCAAACCAAAATCCAAAACCATGCATAGGAGCTACAAGAAGACAAGGAAAAAGCCTCAGAACAGAAAGGAAACAAGACTAACGTCTCTGTAAGTTGCACAAAACGCATATACATTTGATAAAAGGAAAAGTGAAAATACCTCTCATCATTGACTTGAATTTATATCTTGCAGTAACGGAGTCTAGCTCTTGGATTTTTATTGTTTGACAGTCTATATGTTTAACCTGCATGATATATGCTCCGTGTGAAATAGAGCGGGTGGTCTGGTCTTTGATCATTTACTTTTGTAATAAAACGGATATGATATCACTCTGTAGCAGAGTTAATATAGCTGAGAGCCCAAAGAGATTGAAGGTAACAAGCAGTCAGGGAACAAGGAAATACCACTTCTGGCCATGTTAGAACGTTCTCTCCTGATATGGACTCCACGCTAGGTTCTTCAAATGCACACTGTTTAGCTAACTGCATCATTGCAGACACTGCAAACAACATCAAACATCATTAGGGAAACCTTACTGTGAGATGCTTCTTTTCACTTTATCATCTAGTACAAGTTCCCCAACATAAAGGTAAGTGAGAAGCATACATTTCAATTCACCCTTATGATCAAGTAATACCATATGTTTACTCCTTAAGCTAAGGATCAGGACTATCAAAGCCATAAATGCTATCATGATCACTTAATTTTATCAGTCTGATCTGTCTAGGAAATAAAAAAACTCTCGGCCAAGGATGATGTGGGATATGTCGAGCTTATTAGAAACATCACATCCACATTAGATTGAGAAATAATTAGTCAGTTTTAGCTAGTATACTAGTCAAATTAACATAGTCTCAACGTTCAAGTTGATATAATACTTACTATCAATCCCATAAACGTTGCGCCAAAAATCAATGCTATGACTGTATCTGTCAGGGTGTGATATAGGTGCCATGTACAACTGTCAACAGAAAGTAATTAACAAAATATCAAATGTTGTCTTGTTTCAAAAATTCATTACGGCATACTGTGATATAGTATTTAAAGGGATCTAAATCATACTGTTGCATGTGATGGGAGAATTAAACCTCCAGGCTTCAACCAGCGATCTCTAGCTGTAATAACACTTCCCAGCATACTCTAAATCACGTCAAAAAGGAATAATAGAGAATGAGAGACCAGGGAGAATTAAGGAACAGTAATAATTCGGTACAAGATTAAAAAATAAGGAATAACCTCATACAAGAGCATGTAGCCCATCCACTCTGAAATTATTACATCAACCTCCTCGTCGATTTCAACATCCTGGAGAACATTACAACAAAAGAAGAATTACTACAGAGTACAGAATGAAGGTTTGCATACAAACTTTATTGTTGCACCCAACTAATCTCTCAAATAGCGATGTAGATGTATAGACAATCCCAAGATCTCTGTTACATTCATATATTTCGTACCTTTCTGGATAATGTATAATGACACTAATTAATCTTTTTGCAACTTATATAGACATCAACCTTAAGCAATATCTAATATAGCATGGCAAGACGAACTCCGGATTTATAACAGATAAGATTTTACCTCCACTCTCCCATGCAAAACAATGACCTTGTCAGATAAACCGTTGGCTTTTACAACTTCCTTTGCCTGGTGATATTAGGAAAAAGGTTGAATCGATTAGTGCGACTCACGAAAGCATTTTAATTGTGATAGGGAGCAAAAACAAACGAAATCATATGCAGAGCTAAAACATAAGACTCGTAATGTTTTGATGAAATTACATAATTCCAAAACCAATTCAAATGTAGTATAAAAATGCACAGATAGAGGCTAAAGACGATAGATATATGATGAGAGAAATCATTAATGCACAAGGTACATGGTAAAGGAAACATCTGGAGTAATACCTGGACTGCAATATCACTTGCATCTACAGCATATACCTGCACGAAGATTTAATTACGTAAGAAACACATTACAGACAACATACACATGTAGGAAAAAAAAACTAAATTTTTACAAGGCTCAATAATAAAATAAAGTTGGTGTGTCCATACAATACATAATGCATACATACCCGTTTAGCACCGGCTTGAGCACAGAAGATTGAAAGGATGCCTGTTCCACAGCCAACGTCCACCACAACCTGTTACAAGCAATCGAGAAAGCAAAAACTAAAACCACAGTCCCAAAGTTATATCCTTTTCTTCAATACCATTAGCGAAACATGGAGAGAGTAATTACCTTGCCTTGGATGAAGCTCTGATGCTGCATTATAGCTTCCTTATAAGTTTCCGTCCTAGCCCGATCCTGAGTTTCAACGACATTCAACAAAGCAAGCAAGTTCAAAATCCAAAATCACAGCAATGATTTAACAAGATTAACAGTCAAAAATCAACTTAATTTGAT